>NC_067399.1:592569991-592809991 GCF_016432865.1 Antechinus flavipes | reverse complement strand
CCAGTGGGCAGTGTGGGATGTGACTTGGGCCAGTTAGGTTAACCAAATTCCTGGTTCTTTTAAGATAGTGGGAGAGTATGGTGACCTGTTGCCTTGTGCCCTGGCATCTTGTGGGACTCTGCCTGGCCTGATTTGTGAAGGTCATCCAACCCTGACTACATTAATTTTTCATTTTGTAGTTACACTGCTCACTCCCATCCAGAAACATCTCAAAAGTGTCTTACAATAATATTACTAACCTTAGTCACTCACTGGCAGCTTCTCCTGACTTGAGATTTATCACAGCATATGGTCAAAGAGGCCTGGTCAATAGTCCCAAACCTTACGTTATATATTTTAAATCTAGGATTGTGATAAAGCCTGGTGCTCTTTGCCAAAAACATTTTTTTTGTGCATACACTACAGCTTAATGGTTGAAAATAAGTATTTCCAGAGAGTGTAGGTGATTCTGAATTTGTGTTCAAGCCTTAAACTTCCAGACATACCCTGATATGTCAAGACTGAAAGATAGGTAGCACTTGGCTTTCTATCCTGAAATTTTTCTTTATTTCTTGTGGAGCCAATTTAATCTTAAAAATAATCTTGGGAATTTTAGCGTAGGGTAGGCCAGGGCTGGATTTTGTAAAAGATTTGAATCTGGAGCTGTTTTGTTGGCTTCAAAACTAGTTTGGTTTTTTCCTTTATATCTAAATATTTAGATATTTTTCCCTGGCTGGGAAGACTTTGATGGGAAGGAAGGAACAAAGAAAAGAAGGAAGTAAGGAAGAAAAAAAGAAGGGAAGGAGGAAGGGAGGGAGGTTGGGAAAGAGGGAAGAAGGAAAGAAGAAAGGAAGGAAGGAAGGAAAGGAAACAAACAAACATTTACTAAGCATCTACTATGTGCCAGGAAGTGGCTAAGCACTTTGCAGATAGCTCATTTGATATTCCTAACAGCTCTGGGAGGTAAGTGCTATTAATTATCCCCATTTTGCAGTTAAGGAAACTGTAGTAGAAAGAAGCTAAGTGGCTTTCCCGGTATATAACATTTGAGATATTTATCTCAAATAAATATCTGGTACTGGCTTTGAACTCAGATCTTCTTAACTCCAGGCATATAGTTCTGTTACCTGGCCATTTAGCAATCCTACCAAATAGCTGAAATTTTCTATGCAAATATGCATTTGAGGTAACACTTACATACAGAACTAATATTAAAACAGGGGTGGGATTTGAATTATGGTTTTCCTGATATTATATCCAACTTTCTATCTACAATGTCACATTGATTCCTGTGACAATATTCACATTTTCCAGTCTTCATCAGAACTACTTTATGGCAAGTAGTTTGTAAAACCATTGAACTGAGAATCTCCATTTAAGTATTTTTTTGTCCACTTCTCATTTAATGCTCTTGAATCTTTTAATTTCTACTTAAGATGGAATTTCATGCATGAAAATAAAATCAGCTGGCTGGTGGGATAGAAGCAGGCTTGAAAATTCTCCCTTTCTTACAAATATGGCATTTATGATGGCAAGTTCCATCTAATGGTTTAAACTAAAATAGGTATCTGTTGTTCTGGTGCTAATGGAGAGAGGAATGAGTATTCAAGGCTTGAAAGATAACTTCCAATTAAAAGAAGAAAAAATTGTTTCAGCATTTTGAGTTTTTGTTCATTTCAATTCATCTTTCTCTCATCTCATCCCAAAGTTACTGCTCTCTTAGGTATGACTATAAATGCTAATACTCAACCACAGCTCCTTCTTCTTCAAGATATACTTGGAATACACTCTATTTCTTTAGAAATATCTTTGTTAAGTCTCCAGTTTCTTCTTAGTAAGCAGATTAAATATTATTCACAAGCACACCTCTTCTTCCTTAGGTCAATGGTTTATTCCTTAAGCTAGGAACAACATAGATATATGCAGGCAGAGATAAAATAGATACAAATTTGTGGGAGATGGCACTGATAGGCCATGAACACAGTCTTAGGCAAAACAATATTACAGGGGGTGGGTCATTTCATGTTATAAATGACTGAGCAGTTGAATATTCAGAAAGGTTTTCATGACTTTTTGATTGTGTTTGCTTACAATGTATTGATAACATTACCTTGAAATAAAGTTGGTTCAGGGTAACCAATCTGCAGTGAATCATCTTCATCAAAATGATAATTAAAGTAGTGGGAGTGAATGGAATTGCCAACAGAAGGAGTGGGGAGAAAGAAGAGTACCGAAGACAGAGAGCTGGGGAACTCATACATTTGTGTATTTGTATGCTTGTATAGGGGCTCAGTATGGGGACAGAGAGTGAAAGGAATAACAATCAACAAAGGAAACAGAAAGGGAATAACAAGCAAGGTCTAAGAATGGGAGTATGGCATCACAAAGGCAAGGGTTGGGTGAATTTCAGAGATAAAAGAGTCAAGGAGAAGGAAGGTGGAGAAAGAGCCATTGTATTTGATCAAGTAACAGGGCATAAGTGACCTCTGGGAGGGCAGTTCTGTGGGGGAAATCAGTCAGCAAGTTTTTATTAAGGGTCTACTTTGTGCCAGATTTTGTGCTAAGAGCTATGGATACGAATACAAGGTATTAAACAATCTCAATGGCAAAGAACTTACATTTTAAGGGAAAAGACAACAAGATATAAATAAGTATATACAGAATAAACCTGAAGAGAATAAACACAAATATTAAAAATAGTTACATGTATCATAACTTCAGAAGTAGTGCATGACTGGTGAAGATCAGCAAAAAGGCTTCATATAGAAGTTGGTACTTTTTTATTATTAACTGTTTTTTTTTCTGGTTATATATGTATATTAACTTTTTTAAGAACATATTTCTTTGTTAAGGACCATGTCAAAGTGAAGGGGCAGGTCAATTCTAGAGCCTCCACAGCTGTGAATCATAACACATGAAGGAGTTGCAAAGCAGCCTTTACTAACACAGATGTTCCTTGTGGATTGGGAATGAAATAAATTGGAGGCAAGAGGGAAGAAGAGAGAGGTCAGGGAACGCAACTGCCTCTCAGTCTTCTTGTATCATCATCCTCCTCTCACATGAAGAGATCCATTCTACAGGTCTTAGATCTCCAGCGGCCACTGGCAGGTGATCTCGTATCACAACATTTCTTTATGAATCACTTTGGGAGAGAAAAATTAGAACAAAAGGGAAAAGCCATAGGAGAGAAAAAAAAAAAAAACAGAAAAAAGAAGTGAACATAACATGAGCTGACTTGCATTCAATCTCCATAGTTCTTTTTCTGGATGCAGATGGTGTTTTCTATCCAGAATTTATTGATTGCCTTGGATCGCTGAACCACTGATAAGAACCAAGTCTTTTGTAGTTGATACACATTCTCGTTGCTTTTATGTACAATGTATTCCTGGTTCTGCTTGTTTTTCTCAGCATCGGTTCATGTAAATCTTTCCAGGCTTTTCTAAAATCAACTTGTTCATTGTTTTTTGTAGAACAATAATATTCCATTACCTTCATAAATCAAAGCTTATTCAGCCATTCCCCAATTGATGGGCATCTACTCATTTTCCAGTTCTTTGCTACCACAAAAAAAGCTCCTGTAAACATTTTTGCACATATAGGTCACTTTCCCTCCTTTATGATTTTTTTTTGGGACTGACCCAGGAATGGCACTGCTAGGTCAAAGGATATGAATAGTTTGATAGCCTTTTGAGCAGGGGTCCTCAAACTACAGCCCGCAGGCCCGATGTGGCAGCTGAGGACGAGTATCCCCCTCACCCAGGGCTATGAAGTTTCTTTATTTAAAGGCCCACAAAACAAAGTTTTTGTTTTTACTATAGTCCGGCCCTCCAATAGTCTAAGAGACAGTGAACTGGCCCCCTATTTAAAAAGTTTGGGGACCCCTGCTTTTGAGCATAGTTCCAAATTGCTTTCCAGAATGGGTGGATTATTTTACAACTCCACCAACAATGTATGAGTGTCCCAGTTTTCCCACATTCCCTCCAAAATTTATCATTATCGTTTTCTGTCATCTTAGCCAATCTGAGAGGTGTGAGGTGGTACCTCAGAGTTGTTTTAATTTACATTATAAGTTGGCACTTGAATTACATCCTAAAAAGAGGGACCCCATGCTGCAGTAGTGAGGTGGTGCATTCTGGGTGGCCAAACATAAACGGAGAGAACGATAAACAGACATGGGAGACAGGCAGTGCAATGACAGCGGGGACAGAGTGAAAAATAGAGAGAAGACCAGTTTGGATGGTAGACACAGAGCAAGAGGTAATGTCTAACAAGAATAGAAAACAAATTGGAGCTGGGTTGGGAAGGGCTTTTAGAGCTAAACAAATAAATTTATAATTTATCCTTCAGGCAGTAGGGAAACACTGGAGTTTGAATAGGAGTGACATGGTCAGATCCATGAGTAAGAAAGTTCATTTTGATGTCTCTGTGGATGATGAATTAGAGTGGAGAGAAATTACTGGGCTCAAGTCAATTAGGAGAGTGTTGCAATAATCTAAGCATTGAAGTGATAAAAGTCAACTAAAGCTGTAACTATTCAAGTAAAGAAAAGATTCATATGCAAGGATGTCACAGAGTAGAAAATAGTGTGATTTGGCAACTGATGGATATGTGGGTCAAGGGGGATTGAGGGATCAAGAATAACACCAGTATTGTGAACCAAAGAGACTAAACACTGGATGGTGCCCTCAACAGAAATAGAGAAAAAGCCAGATTATCAGCAGCTAAAGTGGGTGATGAGAGAGAGGCTGGGAAAGTAGATTTTTCTTTCCCTTTTCCTTCACTGCCAAATTTCTTGAGAAGTGGATCTTTGCACAAAGTGTTTTCTGAATGTACACCTATCAGCAAAATTGAACTCTTTTGGTAATATCAAATAATCAGATTGCATGAGCACAAGGTGTCCCCCAGATGATATTAAAATTGTCATCATCAAGGTCCATCTGCTGTGCTGAGCTCTTTCAACTCATAAGGGGAAAAAAACCAAATAAACACCTACATAAACGAAGAGGTTTTTTTGTACACCAAATGCCAAACTAATGAACTCCTCTGAAGGAACCACCTACACGAAACCCTAAGATGGTAATTACCTAACCCTCTGATTTGACAAACAAGGATTTTCTTATAATACAGTCCCTTCTCTAGTATTGGTTTTCCCTGTCAGGCAGTAGTGAGGTCCTAGGATTGCCTGCATCCAAAATAGACAAAACTTATTTGGATATTTGAACTGCTGTTTCAGAAGGAAATTCTGCCGACGTTCATTTTGGCTGGATCCTGACGTTTTTGTTGGATGCTGTGGGACCTGTCTTGGGCTTTTCTGCCTCTGCTTAAACTCACAGATCACAGGACTGTAGATTTAAAGCTGGAAGGGACCTTCGAGGTCATCGAGTCAGCCTCCCTTATTATAGCATACTGAATTTCCTTTCTCTGTCTCTTTTTTTTAAAGGTGCCTAATAAAACAAATTACATACTGTACTTTAATTCCTTCACTGGTTTCCATGAGAAAATAAAACTCAGTATTAACATAAGACAATTCACATCTGCATCTAGTCTGCCTGGAGAGACATCGGGTCTTAGAACTAGAAAAAGACTCTTGAGATTCATAATGTGATCACAAGAATATTAACAATTTGGGTTCAGATCCTGGCCTTACCATGAGCTTAGACAAATTATTCCACTCCTGTAGCTCTTTGTCTGTGAAATGGGGATAATAGTGCTTTAAATATTAATATATTTAATATACTATGTATATTATATACTTATATATCATATATGTATTATATATGATATACTATGTATATTAATATATGATAACATATCTCAATAATATACTAGTTGACAATATTATGACATGCTATAATTATATTTTATATAAACATGTATATTTCTCAATCACAGAGTTGCTGTTTGGATCAAATAGAGATAATGTATGTAAAATGCCTTGTAGCTATAAATCTTTATGTATATATGAACATCTGATTTCTCATGATCCTTCTCAGGCCTTGACCTCTTTAAATCTGGCTTCTAATATTGAGGCTCAAAGGAGACCCCAAAAGGTTGGGGTTGTAGATTCATGTCATGACGTGTTTCAAAAGAATTTGCAGGCTTGAATCCATCTGCAAGTCAAGGGGCAAAGTTAATTATATTGTAATGCCAATTAAGTCAGGCTAAGTTCCAAAATAATTTTAGCAGAAAACTAGGAACAAGAAGATAAATTTATAGGAATAGACAGAGAGAGCTTCATGTCACTGATATGCTAATTTTATGGCTTAGAGGTAGAACTGAGGAGTGATTGGGTAGGCATCTCAGTGTTGACTTTTATAGTTTAGAGGTGGATTGAGGAGTAGTCTGATATGCACCTCATTATTGTCTCAGAAACTTTGTTATCACTGACCAACAGATTGTTATCTTATAGTCAGCAGTGTTTGTAATACTATATTATAGTATTCCTAAGGCCAGGAGATTTTTAGGATCATTGGCAAACAGATTGCTAAAACAATAGCCCCCCTAAAGTCAGGGAGTCTCAGGATTACTGCTATAATTTCTCTTAGAAGCTGCATTCCATCACTGACACCATTATTCTATGGAAAGTACCCCTTCAGAGGTTGACAATGGCCTTTGAAATGCTCAGTTCAATGGTTTTTTTCCTTAATCCTTATTTTCCTTGACTTTTCTGCAGGATTCAACACTCCCAACAGCCCCTTTTTCTATACTCCCTCCTCTTCCTTGGCTTCTGTGACATTCACTCTCTTGGTTTTATTTCTCTGTGATTGATTTTTCCTCATTTCCTGGTTTTTCTTTGTTTTTCCCCTTAAGAGTGGGTATGGCTATCTCATCTCCTTCCCTTGGATTCAATTGCCACCTCAATGGAAGCATCTTGCAATCTAGATTGAATCCCAGTGTCTCCTCAGAGATCCAGTTTGCTTTCAGAAAGCTACCAAAATGGTCTTCTGAATTAAAGATATATGATCATGTCATACAATCTTTAATAGCTTCCGGTTGCTTATAACCTGCATTTAAGATCCTTCATGGTATGGCTTCAACCTATCTTTCTGGCCTAATTTTGTACTTATCTCATTTATGTATATTGCAGTTAAATTAGATGATAGTTCTTTTTCAATCTCATCTTCTCCTCTCCAGCTTCCATGCATTAGGGTGCATTACCCATTGCCTCTGATATACCCTTTGATCTCTCTCTGATCTTTGGAATTTTTCTCTTTTTTAAAAGATCTAACTTAACTGCTTCCTCCTCACCATACTTCCATGCAATCTTAGCTGATCTCCCCCTACTCAAAGTTTCTTAGGAGATTTTATTTGGATCCTTCCTTTGTCCCAAGAACTCTCTATTTTATCAGTTTATAGACTGCTGTTTTTCATCTTTGTATCCCCAGCACCTAGCCCATTTGAGTTTTTTGAATGTGACAGGTCATTAATAAATATTTCTTGAATTGAACTGAATTCTTGTTATTATCCTCTGATCCAACTTCCTCATTTTATAGATGAGGTATAGGAGGCCCAGGGAAGGTAAATGATTTAATCCAGATAAAACAATTTGTAATAGTCATGACTAGCAAATTGTAGCTTCCACTATTTATTTTGACCAAGTCTAATAGAATCTTCTGTAAGTATCAAAGTCAGGATAACTACATGTAGCCCCTGTCAATTTAGGGACTTGTTCCTTTTATAGTAAGGAAAATTTAAGGGGATCCCTTCTGAAAATTCTGTTGAGGTCCTCCTATGTAAATACATTCTTTTGACAGGAGGCCAGTGTCTTCCAGTTAAAGAGAAAGAAAAACAATGAAGATGACTCAGTGATGTTCATTCATTCATTCAACAAAGGTTTATTACATACCAAGTGCTTTACAAGGCTAAATTTCATAATAAAGGAAAGGATGGGCTCAGAGCAAAGTTCTATATAATACCGATATGATTGGCTTCCTTTGTCCTCCTATGTATTTAATTTTATGTATTTGAAACATTGTTCTAAGAAGGGGTCCACCGAGTCCATGGAAAACCACTTTATTCTGGGACATTCATTATGTCCAAATGGTAATTTTGGGAGTTATCCCCTTTGTCACTTGGTTTTGATCCTCACAGATTGTGGACAATCCTGTGGAGTTCTATAATCTGAGTCAGGACCGAACCTGGCATATTCTCCAAGGAGGCAAAGTAGCATAATGGAAAAGAGCATTTGATTTGAAGTGCAAGGAACTGCATTGAAAACCCTGTTCTATCATCTACTATCTTTGTGGCCGTGGATGAGGTACTAAAGCTCTTTGGGTCTTAGTTTCCTTCTCTGTAAAATGAGAGGGTTGAATGAGATGATTCTCAAATGATATAGGAACCAATATGGAAAAATTATTGGCTGGATTTAATACTCACTAATAGGAAAGAATTGGTTCCTGGGGTAGAAATAGGAGAAACTATGGGGAAGCAAACAATATATCCTAATTAAACTGAGTATAGTCTGACATGCATCCTAGATTTTGGAAAAGCAGATTTCAGCTCTGTTTGTAGTGGCCAGAAACTGGAAACTGAGTGGATGCCCATCAATTGGAGAATGGCTGAATAAGTTATGGTATATGAATGTTATGGATGATTTCAAATGATTTCAGAAAGCCTGGAGAGACTTACATGAACTGATGCTGAGTGAAATGAGAAGAGCCAGATCATTATATACTTCAACAACAATACTATATGATGATCAGTTCGGATGGATGTGACCCTCTTCAACAATGAGATGAATCAAATCAATTCCAATAGAGCAGTAATGAATTAAACCAGCTACACCCAGAAAAAGAACTCTGGGAGATGACTATGAACCACTGCATAGAATTCCCAATCCCTCTATTTTTGTCCATCTGCATTTTTGATTTCCTTCACAGGCTAATTGTGCACTATTTCAGAGTCTGACTCTTTTTATACAGCAAAATAACTGTATGGACATGTATACATATATTATATTTAACATATACTTTAACATACTTAACACGCATTGATCAACCTGCCATCTGGGGGAAGGGGTGGAGGAAGGAGGGAAAAAGTTGGAACAAAAAGCAGATTCCAAAGAATTCAGAGGAAGCATAGATAAAATTTTATGGACTAAAATTTTATAGAGGAAATGTACTGATGAATAGGAAACTTATAAAAATTAATGATATAATTAAAACACACATAGACATGCATAAATATATACATATGTGTATATGTACATATTATGTACCAGGCAATGTGTTAAGTGCTTTAAATTATCTCATTTGATTTTTACAATATTGAGAGGTTGGTACTATTATTATCTTCATATTACAGATAAGAAAACTGAGGCAAATAGTGATTGAATGACTTGTCCAAGGTCACACATCTAGTAAGTGACTGAATTCCCAAGACATCAAGAGATTTTCTTCCAATGAGAAAGAAAAACAAAATTGTCTGAAGAGACTTGTGTGAATGCAATAGAGAATTCACCAACCAACTTAATATTTTGAAAAGATATGTACAGAAGAAAGAAGCAAAGACAGGTAATAGAGGATGAATATTAGAAGATGTGCCATCTTGGAGAAGAATATCAGGACCTCCAAGGAACTTATTAGTATTAGGAACACAGAATGAGCTGTGAAACAAGAAAAATTTGGATTGGAGAAAAGAGGATGATCAGAGAAGTTAGAGGATGATTGCTTGGGGTAATGGGATTGATGATGATTGTTAAACCTCAGAGAGAAGGCAGAAGTACTCATTTAAAATTTGACTTCTGTCTATAACATGGTTAAGAACCTCTTCCCTAAATAAAATGAGGAGAGTTTGTTGTTGTAGTCCAGTCATGTTAGTTATGTCTGACTCTTCATGATCCCATTTGAGGTTTTCTTGGTAAAAATATTGAAGTATTTTGTTATTTTCTTTTCCACCTTATTTTACAAATGAGGAAACCAAGGCAAAGAAGGTGAAGTGACTTATCCAGAATCACACAGTTAGTAAATGTCTGAAATTACATTTTAACTCAGGCAGATAAGTTTCCTTACTCCAGTTCTGACACTTGATATACCATGTCACCCAGTTGCCCTAAAGAGAGTTTAAATAAATTTGAGTAAGGAGCAATTAAGTAAAAAAGCATTGAGTTTTTCTTGATGAATTCAACAACTATTAAGATTTATATAACAGGTGGTATGTTCCAGACATTGTGCTAAATACTTTCTTATCTTTGTCCTATTTCATCTTTACAACAATCTTGAGAGGTAAGTGTTATCATTATACTCATATTGTAAGTGAAGACACTAAGGCAAAGAGAGTTAAGAATATTTCCCAGGTAATAACTGTCTGAGGTTGGATTTGAATTCAAGTCTTCCTGACTCTAGACCAAGCACTCCATCCATTGTGTCATCTAACTGCCCCAATTAAACTTATACATTGTTGGGCAATGAGAAAATTGGCAGGTATAGTTATTGAATGTCTGCCAGTGATATCTGAAAGATCGTGAAGAATGTCAGAGAAGTCAGGACTGGGGAAGGTCTTCAAAAAAAAAAAAAGAAAGAAAGAAAGAAAGAAAGAAAAAGGAAAGAAAAGAAAAATTCCATGGTTTTCAATAACTTGATAGAAGTCTCCAGTGAAGTGTCCCATGGATTTGTGTTGTGCTGATTCATATTACTAAAACCTAGATAAAGATACAGAGAGCATGCTCATCCAAGTTGCAGATGGCACAAAGATGGGAGGGATAGCTAACACACCAGATCCCAAAGATATCTTCTCAACTAGCCTGGACATTGGGCTGAATCAAACAAAATGTAATTCAAATAAAGATGATTACAACATCTTCCATTTGGTTTCAGAATACCAACTTCACAAGGACATGATGAGAAAGGTGTGATCAGGAAGCCATTTGTCTGAAAGTGATCTGGTGGTTTTGGTGTCCTACAAGCCCTATATGAGTCAAGAGTGTGATATAGTCACCAAGAAAGCTACTGCTGCCTTGGACTCTCTTCAAAGAGGTGACAGCCTAGTTTACTCTATTTTGGTCAGACCACCCCAGGAGGACTAGTGTGTTCACTTGTGGGCATCACATTTTAAGAAGATAAACTTGATAAACTTGAGAGCGAAGTTCATGTTGGAGGAAATGGGGATGTTTGTGCCATAGACCAGGAGAGTCAGACCAGGAGTTACTACTGTGTTCAGATACCTGGAGGAGGGTCACAGGGAAGAGGCATTAGGTTTGTTTGCTTTGGCCCCAAGGGCAGTGCCAGAAGCAATGACTAGAAATCATAGAGGGAAATTTAGACCCAAAGTCAGGAAAAACTTGCCAACAATTAGAGCTGTCTAAAGGGGAGGATGGGCTGTGACTAGAGGTCTTTGAGCCCATACTAGGTGACTATTGGTTAGGAGTGTTAGAGTGGGAATTCCTTTCAAATGTGCTTGGAAAAGGTCCTTAACATTAAGTCCTTAACGTCCTTTGATTTTGTGACTTCTGAGGTCTTTTTGAACTCTCAATCTATTTTCTTGCTTTTTATCTAGTTTACCAAAGGTCTTTGCTTGTAGTGTTGGGTCATTAACTATCTCGATGACCAATAATGCTGGAGATTTTGGGGAGAAAATATCCTTAGCACATCCAGTAATTCTTGGGGGATGACATCTACCTCGGGGACTTGTAGTAATGACTCCTACATGGAAATACTGCCCCTTACTGGAAAGACTATTCTGAGTGTCCCAAATATTAGAAGTGCTGCACCTAAAAAGAGAGCAGACTATTATAGAAACTAGAACAGTGCATTATGGGTGCAGTGGAAATTGCTAGAGCCACAGGACCTGAATTCAGATTCCTCTCCCCACCCTTATGACCTGTGTGATTTAGGGGGCAATTCCCTTTTTTCTATGACCTTCAGTTTTCTCATCTGTGAAATGAGAGGCAGTCTCTAAGATATCTCCCAGCTGTAAATATGCAACACTATGTATAATACTTTAAGAAATCTTAAAGATCGGTCAATCAATGAATATCAAGTGCCTACTATGTACTAGGCACTGTGTTAAGTGCTAGGATTACAAAGAAAAGTTAAAAAATAGGCACTGACCTCAAAGATCTCACAGTTTAATGGGGGAGACAACATGTGAATAACTATACACAAACAAGCTGTCTACATTGTCATTTCATTCTCTATAAGATAACCAATAGAAGGAAAGAAAGCACTAGAGTTGAGAGGGATTAGAAAGACTTCCTGTAGAAGGGAGAATTTTAGCTGGAATTTGAAGCCAAGGAAGCCAGGAAGCAGAGATGAAGAGAAAGCCTTCCATGAGAGCCAGTGAAAATGTCCAGAGTTCGACAGTCAAGTGTCTTGTTCCAGGAACATCAAGTCCCTTAGTTTTACTATAATGAAAGGGAAACCCAGAGAAATTAGATAACTTGCCCCTAACTCATTGGCAGCTGGTGGTAGCCTAGGTCTTGTGACTTCTAGGCAAATTCAGTTTCTGTTATACCATCTCTGTCCTCAGTGGCCAAAGCCATGACTTTCCCCCCCAACTTTTTCTACTTCTGCCTTCCTAGAGTATTTTTTAAGATCCAGGTTCTTACAACAGTGGACAGCTCCAGCCCTCTGGATAAGCTGAGGTGCTTATGGATGCAGTTCTGAGAGGATGGGCAGAATTCCTTTTAATGGCAGACCAGGTGGAGCCTGTAAGTGTATAAATAAGCTGATGCCCTTAGCCCAGCCAGTCAGGAGCTCCTTAGTGGCTATTGAAATACCTTAGGGGACTGATTCACTCAGACTGGCACAGATAAAATGTGCCCACACCGGTTCAGGCTATTTTAAGCTCTTAAGAGCCCAGAAGGGAGGGGCCATCAGGGGCTCACTGGGCAGATGTGTCCTAGCTTACAGTGACACCTTGGGCATTTGTTTCCTGCCTTAATATAATCTTGTTTTTTCTCTTCTCAAATTAAGATGGTGTGCTCACTCTACCCTTATGAGCACAATGGCTGGCTCTAAGACCCTAATAAATGATTGTTGACCCGACTGTCTGATGGTACTGTGCCAAGTCCCACCCATCCCCTATAGCAGTGGTTCTCAAAGTCTGGTCCAGAGCATCCTCGGAATCTCTGAAATCCTTTCAGAGAGTCTACAAATTCATAATTGATTTTTATTTTTAACGTGATCAATATTTATAACTATAAACCACATAAACAAAAATTCTTTGGACAGATCCTCAATAATTTTTAATAGGATAAAGATATTGAGAACAAAAGTTTGAGGACCACTGCCCTATAGCATGTTCAGTCTGCTGATGGTATGCCCAGTCTGTTCCCTTGATAGTAAGTCCAGTTCACTCCCATGATAGTTTGCTCCGTCTCCCTCCATGGTAGCATGCCCAGTTCCCTGCCACGATAGTGTGCCTACTCTGCCTTCATAGCACGATGAGAAGATGGGAGCTTTGAACAACCAATGTTAGATAAATTTAGGAAGAGATTATTAGGAAGGGTCTGGGAAATGAACTCTTGGTCAGCAAAAGTCGAGGGAGGGAAAAGAGTACTTAGTACTTAGTACTGTTACCTCATCTCAACTAAAAGTTTGCATTTCTAGGACATTGTGTTCAGGACATTCTCACATACATTAACTATTTTGATTTTTATCACCTCATCAAGTCAATAGTATAAGTAAAATGGAGTATTTTTATATATAAAGTAACTGAGAACTCACATTGTGACACAGTAATGTGGCTAGTAGGAAGAAAACCAACATTTGTTAAGTGTTTACCACATGCCGAGCACCACACGAAGTGCTTTACAAATTTTTTTTGATCCTCACAACAAACCTGGCAAGAGGCGCTATTATTATTATCACCCTTATATTTCAACTGAGGAAACTGAGGCAGATAGAGGAGAAGGGGTTTGTCCAGGCTCAGCTGGCTAGTAAGTGTCTGAGTTCACATTTGAACTCAGACCTTCAAGATTCCAGGCCCAGTGTTCTGAATCACCTAGCTGAGCCTAGTGGTGCTAGTAGAGAGAAGAGTTATAAGACTTTAGGTCTGAGCCATTCATGTCTAACTGTAGGTCTCATTTCCACTCTACTACATGACCCTAAGCAGAGGCATGTTAAAGAACTTGGACATATCGAAATGAAATATTAATAGCTGTGGAATCTAAGGCCCAGAAAGGCTAAATATTTTGGCCAACGTCACACAACTGGGACTGATTTGGTCCCAAGGCTCTGGTTTTTTATTCTAAAGTTGTCTGTGAAGAAAATCATATTTTCCTGAAGGTTCATCTTATTATATTACAGGTGTTTTATCTCTGGTTCACTTTCAATTGTCAGTAACTCAGAATCTTTCATTTTCACTGCCACTGCACCTCAGGTCTTCTGTCTAATAGTTAACCTTTTGATAGGCATTAAGGCAGTTGTTGATAAAGGTATGTACAAGTAAAACTTCTAGGAAGGAGACAATCCTTTTGAAATGTAAACAATCCTCCACTAGCTTAATCTGTTTTTAAGAATTGCTAGTATGTTCCTTTAATCAGAACCTCTCTGTGTTGCCCTTGTTATTAAAATTATAAGCTTCATCAATCAATCAATTATCAATTAAAAAGCATTTAAGCATTTAGTATATGCCAGATACTGTGCTAAGTGCTGGAGATAGCAAAAAAAAAAAAAAAAAAAAAAAAAAGACAAATCATAATTCCTGCCCTTAAAGAGCTAACATTCTTATGGGGGAAAGACAAAGTGTAAAGAGTAAGATTAGGGAGAGATGGTTAGTGAGGGCTCACACCTTATAACATGTAGAGTTCTTGGATGGATGCCATTCCATTCCTGGTCTTCAGAGCATGAGCTAGCTTATTGACTATTTATGGTCTACTTCCTATATGTCTTTTGATTAGATGCTGAGCCACAAAGATGTATGAATATAAAAGGCCCCAATAATTTAAGAGATGATAATACCTTGTTTAAGAGATGATAATACCTACTCTAAGTGGGGAATGACTGGTATCAGGAATGTTTTAGGATGCCACAAAGTATCCTTCCAGAGGACTGAGGTACAAATACTCTTGACAATGTTATTGTAACTAGGACCTTGCTTCTTTATTTTTAATGTTGCCGAAGGCATTACTAGAAAAAAGTAAGATCCAAAGAGACTAAATAGCTTATATGGGGCTCTGTTTGTCAAATCGGTGATCTGGAAATAAAACTCTGATTTACTCTTCTATAAAATGGAGATTATAATAGCATTTTACTTCCTAAAGCTATGAAGATCAAATAAAAAAAATTAAGATGCTTTGCAGATCTTAAAGCTCTGTACAAATGCTAGCTATGTATTTTGGCAGTTAAATGGATATCACACTAGATTTGGAACCAGGAAAATCTGATGATGAAGTCTCTTAGACTTACTAGCTGTGTGATCCTGAGCACACAGCCTTAAAGACACATCTGTCTTAAAATTTTATATATACATATATATATTCATACACACAGATATATGTATATATACACATATATATATAATATACACACATACATACATAATTATTGCTACTTATTTAGTTTAGTTGAACATAAATAGAATATTTTCTTGCTTATATTATCATTTCAAAGACATTTTTATCATAATTTCTGATTAACAGAGAAAAGAATAAAACACACAGATACCCAGAAACCATGCATTTCATATCTAAAGTCATTTAGAAAGTTTTTAATGTTTTTAAGAATTTGCTTCTAAAATTAATGCAGGTATTACAGATGATGCTGTTTTTTACCTATAGATTTCATCCTTTCTAGTTGGCATACTTGCAGATTAAAAAAATAAATAATTAAAAATAAGAAACAAACAAAATCAAAATCCTTTAATTCATATTGTTGGTTTCTTTTATTTTTTACGATAAACTTAGGTGGGCTTCTTAACATCATGCCTGGAAACCAGTCTGAGAGGCATCTACTTTGGGCCTTAGCCCCAAGGAGAGTTAGCCCCAGTTCTTACTTTATGTATAGGTACAGTCAAATTTTTAGGTGTCCTAAGGCAGATTTTGGTTAAAGTCTTGATCATGAATTCTTTTCCACAGTTTGATATTTCCATTTCTTAGGCGTCTTCCCTCCCTTTTTTCTCCTTCCTTTTCTCTATCTTGAAAAAAATGATCAAGATGACAGAATGCCAGGTATGTTCCTAAACTGGAAAAAACAATAACTTGTTTGCCAAGGAATATGAGTTCTCCAATTAACTAATACAGTGGCTTGTTAGCTCTGCCCCTTGGGGAGCCCAGAAATGATCTTCTAGAGGTGCTTCATGTGTTTTAATGACTAGAATTTGTCTCCTTTATTTCCACTTTCCACCTATATCTTAATTCATAGGAAATATTCAACCTGAAAATTATAGGAGAAAAAACTCCCAGTATTTAGGATGAGAGAAGAAAGGAAGGTTCTCTTGACTCTAGTCTGCAGTGGGACAGAGTAATTTGTTGTTGGAAAATAGTTATTTCCACAAGAATGGAGGGAAATTGGTGCCTTTTTAGGGAAAGGCGACCTCATCCTTGACATGAATGCCTGAAGGACAATAATATGTTGCCTATCTCATGTTGTTCTCAAGAAAGAGCACAGTCTTAAGGAAAGGAGACGTTTACCTAAGAGATGAGAGTCTAGAAGGAGAGCCAAGCCAAGTCTCTTAAACTGGAACCCAGGTATGGTTACAACAGAACACTTGTCAACATGTTCTGTGGCCACATAGCTCATTCCTTGGATTCTCTGAACTCTCTTGGTTTGGAAGATATTCTCAGAGTTGGACCTTCATGAAATTTTTCTTTCTTAGAGCACAAAACTGGGAAATATTGGTGATTGATGCTTTTCAAGTGAAAAAAGAGAGAGAATGAGAGAGAGGGGAAAAAACCTACAGAAAACAAGGAAAAAGGCAGACAACCAGAAGTGAGAGCTATAACAGCCTGCTTATCTCTCACATGTCCTGGCCGAGGGAGAGCAGGCCAGTTTCCAACAATATGTTCTCTGGGGTTTTGCCCAGACTAATTTTACATGACAATGACTGCTCTATACTCCTTTCACCAAGGGACGGAATGTCTTTGCTAGAGCCAAGGGGATTGGAGAGGAGTTGGTGATGGTCTGACTGTAAGATCTCTGGGATCTTCTGCATGGCTGGAGGAAGATAGCATTCATGAATCTTTGCTAGGAGTCCTTCCTTGGAGATCCTGCTGTCCTTGCTGAAAGATCATATAATGGTCATGTGCAGTCCTGGACAAAGGGACAGCAGCCCTGCCCCTTAGATTCTTCCCATCCAAGTGGAATGAGGATTATGCTTTTTGTTCCATGCTAAGTTTTGATAATTGATCAAGAGAGCATGGCATAAGCTTTGTGTGATTGCTTACCTGTGGCTTAGGTGAAATGCTCAGTGAAGCTAGACAATAGGAAGTCAGTGAGAATTTTAGACTTTAGAATTTTAGAAATAGATGCTTTATAATCATTCTTATGGTAAACCTGATTTTGAAATTTACTGGTCACTTTTTCCCTCCCATCCCCAATGAAAAAAGAAAGCCGAATGACTTTTTTCAAAGGAAAACCACTGATAAAGGAAATATGACATAAACAAAGAAAAAAAATGTAAGCACACTGTTCTTTTAAGTGCAATAAATGCACTGAACAGGGAAATACCATAAGCTTTGACCCATAGTGCTTACCCTTATCTGGTATCTAATTTCCATTTGCACACAAAGGGGAGATTCTTTTCTCCTAGTTGGCTTTGTAGGTAAGTATAACCCAGGGAAGGCAATGGGCTATAATTAGAATTTTTTTTAAGCTTGTTCTTTCAATCAGAATGACTCTTAAACTGAGTAGCCTAGTGCAACTTAATCCTTTTTGTCAATATGGGGCAGGAAAAGCTTCCGACAGGTACAGTATTAAGTACTGAGGAGGCTGCATGCTGCTGCCCCTGAGATTCTCACAGAGGGAACCCTATCACTGTTAACCCCGTCTGGCCATCAGAATACTCAGATGGTTGGTCAGAGTGCTCATTGCTTTTTCTTATTTAAACTTACATGTAAAGGGCTTCACCATACAGTCCTGGAGGCAGAGGTTGGCCAGTGCTTTGGCCTTTTGCCATAACTTCTACAAAACTGGGAAGCCAAACTATCCAGTCAAGTCAACAAACATTTGTTAAGCTTCTGCTATGTGTCTAAGTGCTGGGATACAAAGAAAGGCTAAAACCATCCCTGCCCTCAAGGAACTTACAATTTCATGAAAAAAACAACATGCAAACAGCATGTTTGGGGCACAAACAAGATATATACAGGGTAAAGTGGAGATAATCAACAGGGGGAAGAAACTAACATTAAGGGGATCTGAGAAAGACTTTTTGTAGAAGGTGACATTTTTGCTGGGACTTGAAGGAAGCCAGCAAAGCCTGGAGACAGAGATGAGTAGGGAGAGCCTTCTAAACATGGAAGGCAGCCCTTGAAAATGCTTGGAATAGGGAGGTGAAACTGTAGCCCACTCTGTCAGAATGTCTTTCAATTTTAATTTAATTCAACTCGATGATTCAGTGTGATCCTGTCTTAAGAGGATTTCAGGTTTCCAAGGTATAATACAATAAGGGCAGAGCACCCTGTGACAGGGAAAGTACAGCAAAAAAGGACAGTTAGGGATGATGGGAATAGTCAGATCTTGGTTAGCTCTGTAGTGCAGAGGGATAAAAAGAGGGCTACCCGAGTAAGCCCACTGGGTTTTTAGAAGTTTCTTATCTGGACCAAACTAAACCTTATATGTCCAGATCAAGATTATAGGGCTGGTGCTGATCCAGCCAGAGATAGGAGATTCCTTGGATCAGCCTGGGAAAATGACTGATAATTGATACTCAAAATCCCAAGATGCTGAGTTAAGGGGAAGTTCATTTTTGGAGTTTGGGGCATATTATTACAGACCTTACTTTTGTGGAGTGAGTCTGGGACCCTCCTTTAATAGCTCCTTCATTTACTGGAGAGAAGAGGCTGGGGATGTACCTGGACCCTCATTGTGGGACAAATGTGCTCTGACCCTTTACCCAGTGGCTCCTGGTTGGTTCCTTGGATACCATGACAAGATTTGGGATGGGGGAGAGGAATGAGGAGGAGGCATAACTGGGTCAAAGAGGATTGGTGACTGGACCAGAAAAAGCCAGTCACATCATAGACCATAAGTGATGAGGTTTGGAGCAGGGCAGAGAGTTGTGGGAACCCCTTCTGGTCAGCGCAGGTCCTTTGTAAAAGAATTTACGAACCCGAAAAGTTAAGACTGGCAAAAATAAAAAAGTTTATTGGCACTAGCTTTTGCTAGGAGGGTGACTTCCTCAGTGGCAAAGTCCTGACAGAGAAGTAAAGGTCTAGCCGAGGAATCCGTCCCGGGCCTAGATTTCCAGTTAAGAAAAGCATTTTCTGGGAGTGGTCTTGAGGAGCCAATTTTCAGCTCAATAGAGGTCGATAGAAATCTAGATCTCCAGCTAAATGAGACCACTTAAGTTTGAGCTAAGTAGGAATAATCCTGGACTCAACTCAATAGAGGATGTAGCTAGTCCCACCAAGATAACAAAAGGAAACCACTTTATCTTGATTCCCCAGGCAGGCCTTTCCCAGGAGATTTTCTTCAAGAGTTTCTCCCCTTCAAAAAAGAGTTTCTCCAGTATTTACCCCAAAGTCAGGACAGTTTCAGGGTTCCCCCATCATAAGGATTAAGAGAGGTGGCTTCTGGTCTCTTTTGAAATGGCTCTTTGATTCAACCATATGCACTCTCCTTTGGACTTCCTTTGGCACTTATTACCCAAGTCTTTATTAAGCATCAGTTATATATGTCAGGCAATATTCTAGGTGGGAAGAAATAAGGGAGAAAAAAAAATTGAAGCAGACACTGTCCTTTAGAATATCATCTTCAAATGTCCCCAGAAATAAATATATATAAGAGATGCATTTTTTTTTTCCTTCTTGGGTTTCTGCTGTTGATTGCTTTTGACTTTGTGCCCATGCCCTTGCCCTGAAAATCTTGGGCTTCTCAGGAAACATTCTTCTCTGAAACCTAGGCTTACAAATTATTTTCACAAAGTTCTTCCCTTTTGACTGGGCCTATAAAACCCTGAAGAACTAGATAAAATTTTTCACTAGTTCTAAGATCCTTGCCATTGAGTGTGAAGCCCCTAGGCCAGCTGGTTGTGAGCAAAAGGTGTGGGCTGTTTTGTTTTTTTTTTTCTTTTAAACTTTTCCCATTGTTGTGCAAGTACATAGTGTGACTTCTAAGACACCAGTGGGTGACCTTTGATTGAATTTAGTTTGTACTCTGATCAATAGACATTTGCAATATTTCTATCCCTCTGAGAAATGGAGAATAAGTAGGAGACACAATCTCTTCCCTTAGGAAGTTCATAATCCAGGTGGGTAGAAAAATCTAACACAAATGAAACATTGACAGAGCATAGTATATAATTAAGTGCTAAATCGTGTTGTTCAGCCTCTAAAGTACCATAGGAATTCAGGGGAAACTGAAAAGATTGAAAGCCAGAATAATTAGAAAAGATTTCATGGTAGAGGTGGAAATTTTGCAGGTCCCTAAAGTATAGAGATCCAAAAAGGTAAAAGGGCAGAGCATTGCTGGCAGAGGGAATATAGCACAATGGAAAAAAACCAGAAGTAGGAATGAATGCAGTGTGGTGGTGGGATTGTTAGATTCCTTTCTAAGAATGGCATTTCGGCATTTTGGAAAGGACATAGGATTTGGGTTCAGAAGATGGATTGAGATGTACCATCTATGTAATATTGAGTAAAGCACTTAGCTTCAGTTGAATCATCTGTTAAAGGGAGACAATAATCCTTTTGCTACCTGCCTCCCCATACCATTGCAGTTCGGTACTCCAGAAAGGGGAGGCAAGACTTGCAAATCCTCTCACCCTTACTAGCTTGGTAAGTCCTTTGGATAAGCCCTTTAAACTCTCTGTCAGTTTTAGTTGCCTCATCTGTCAAATAGGAACAAAGCCCACTACAGCAACTGTAGTATCTTCTTCACAGTCTTATTGCGTGGGTCATATAAAATACCTTGCCAACTTTAAAGCAACATAAATATCAGCCATTATCATCTAATTAAAAAATACTTTGTAAAGGATAAAGTACTATATATATGTGAGTCATTTTTTACTATTATCATCAAGCCATTTCTAATGCATGCAGGATCTAGTTCCACAAAAAATAAAATGTCTCAAAGATGGGAGCTTGTTTTTTTACTTTTTTAAATATCTTCCCAAAGTCATTAATACAGTTCTATGCAGTGATCATATCTTGATAATCAACCACCAAATATTTATTAGCACATTATACTTACATTGTACTAGGTAGATGTAGCGTGTACTAGAATACTAAGAAAAAAGAACAGGGGGATCCCTGCCCTTGGGGAGCTTATATTTAATTGTAGAAACATATTTACTGTTTACAGATAGGTAAATATAGCATAGCGTGACAAGAAAGAGACTAGTAGGGACTAAAAGCCTCAGAAAAGGCTGTAGGAGATGGTATTTGACTTGAACTTTGAAGAAAGCTAAGAATGCTAAGAGATAGATCAGAAAAGGGAGAACATTCTAGGCTTTTGTAACAGACTAAAAAAAGATTCAGAAGATGGAATGCTGAATTTGGGAATCTTAAGCAGTTTAGTTTGGTTAGACTGAATGAAAGGGGAAAGTGAAATAAGTCTGGAAAGAAAGATTGAAGTCATATTGTGAAGGGCTTAAAATTTTAAGCTATCAAGTATATTTAATTTCTGGGCTAATAAGAAGAGCCTAATAATTTTTTTTATTTTGTTTTTAATTTTTTTATAATAGTAGCTTTTTATTTTTCAAAATACATGCAAAGATAGTTTTTATCATTTATCTTTGCAAAAACCTTGTGTTCCAAATTTTTCTGCCTCCCTCCTCCCTTCCCCAGACAGCAAATGATCCAATATAAGTTAAACATGTACAATTCTTCTAAACATATTTCACATTTGTCATGCTGCCTTGAATCATCTCATTGTTGAAAAGAGTCAAGCCCATCATAGTTGATTATCATATAATCTTGTTGCTGTGTACAATGTTCTGTTGGTTCTACTCACTTCACTTAGCATCAGTACATGTAAGTCTTTCCAGGCTTTTCTGAAATCAGCCTGCTCATCATTTCTTATACATCAATAATATTCCATTACATTCATATATCATAGCTTATTCAGCTATTACCCAACTGATGAGTTGAACAGGAGAGTAGCAGGATCACATTTATTTATTTATTTGTTTTTGGACCTAATCTTTGTTTTTTTATTTTTAAAAAATTATTATTTATAGCTTTTTATTTACAAAACATATGCATGGATAATTTTTATGGTAATTTTTCAACACTGACCCTTGCAAAAACCTTTGTTCCAAGTTTTCCTCTTCTTCTCCCCACTCTCCTCCCCTAGATGGCAGGTATTCCAATATATGTTAAAATACATGTTAAATCCAATTTATGTATACATATCCATAGAGTTATCTTGCTGCACAAGAAAAATCAGATCTAGAAAGGAAAAAAAAACTTGAGAAGGAAAACAAAAATGCAAGCAAACAACAGCAGAAAGAGTGAAAATATGATGTTGTGGTCCACACTCAATTCCCACAGTCCTCTCTCTGGGTGTAGGTGGCTTTCTTTATCACAAGATCATTGGAACTGATCTGAATAAATTCATTGTTGAAGAGAGCCATATCCATCAGAATTGATTATCATATAGTCTTCTTGTAGCCATGTACAATGATCTCCTGGTTCTGCTCGTTTCATTCAGCATCAGTTCAATAAGCCTCTCCAGGCCTCTCTGAAATCATCCTGCTGGTTGTTTGTTACAGAACAATAATATTCCATAACATCATATACCATAATTTACTCAACCATTCTCCAGTGAGGGGCATCCACTCAGTTTCCAGTTTCTGGCCACTACAAACAGGGCTGCCACAAACATTTTGGCACATACAGGTCCCTTTCCCTTCTTTAGTATTTCTTTGGGATATAAGCCCAATAGAAACACTGCTGGATCAAAGGGTATGCACCGTTTGATAACTTTTTGGGCAGAATTCCAGATTGCTCTCCAGAATGGTTGGATTCGTTCACAACTCCACCAACAATGTATGTGTCCCAGTTTTCCCACATCCTCTCCAACATTCGTCATTATCTTTTCCTGTCATCTTCGCCAATCTGAAAGGTTGATCACATTTATTTTGAGGCTGATATTTATTTTTGTTTTTACAAGAAGTTTTACAAAACTTTTACAAAAAGTGTATATTGAAAGAATGAATACAAGTTATTTGACTATAATATCAAAAAGGTTAATATGGCCAGGTCAGCAATTTATTGTTTTGAAAATAGAAGCCTCTTGAATACATCAGCATATTATGAAAGTGATCTACTTTTGGGGAGACCTAACACCAAAATGTGTGTAATCATAATGAGGAAAGTCTCATTTATAATTTTTATGATATCACTCTTTTTGAGATCTCAAAGCCCTTACAACTGTTGTATATAAGCCATTAACTAAACATTGACTCTTAACATCATCCAGCTACTTTTTTTTTATAGTGCTTTTATAAATCAAAAGACAAAAAAGTTTTGCACAACATGACAAATGTGGAAATATGTTTGAAAGGATTACACATATTTAATCTATATCAGATCACTTGCTATCTTGGGGAGGGAGGAGGTAAGGGACAGAGGGAGAAAAAATTTGGAACACAAAGTCTTACAAAAATGAAGGTTCAAAACTATTTTTATGTATATTTGGAAAAATAAAATACTATTGAGAAAAAATAAAAAGTAAATAAAAAAGGCTGTATGATCATTTATCCAACAAAACAAAATAAAGCTGCTTGCCATCTGGGGGAGGGGGTGGAGGGAGGGAGGGGAAAAATAGGAACAGAAGTGAGTGCAAGGGATAATGTTGTAAAAAATTACCCTGGCATGGGTTCTGTCAATAAAAAGTTATTTAAAAAGAAATAAATAAAATAAAATTCTTTAAAAACATTAAAAAAAATAAAGCAAAACAAAAGACAGGAAAATTTAAATTTTGGCCAATGAAAGGATTGCAACATTTATAACATTTTGAGAATATTTTGATAGATGACTTTAAAAAATCAAATCACTTTCTACCTGAAGACAAATTAAAAAAAAAAAATTTCTGGCTTCAAAAAGGGTGACACTGGATTCTACAAGCCAGTACAAGTTGTGACTAGAAGATAATGAGATTGAGACAGTTCCCAAAGAAGAGTCCAAACATGTTTGGAGGAATTGCAGTTTGGAGGAAAAGCCTTCCAAGAGGACTATTGTGAAGGAGACAATATTTCCTTGGATGTAAATTTGGATATTAAAAAAAAAAAAAACTTATTTCATTATCTGTAGACAGGGAGAGGTAAGATATAGTAGTAGTTGCACTAGATGTGAAATCAGGGTAGACTGTCTGAATTTCAATTTACTCACCTGTAAAATGAAAGTGATAATATCTATAGTATCTACCTCACAAGAGTATAATGAGAATCAAATGAAATACTATCTGTAAAGCACCTTAAAATGCAGACTTTAAATGCTACATAAATATTACTTTGTATTATTACTATTACCTTGTTTTTTTTTTTTTTCTGGTAGCATCTACAATATTGAATTTGTTCATTCATTCTTTCAACATTATTTATTGAGCATTGATTCTTTGCAGGATCCCAAGCTAAGTGCTCTGAGTAATACAAAAAGGATCATCCCTTCCCTTGTAGAATTTACAATCTAGTAGGATTAGTAGACTTAAAGAGACAAGGGAATTTACACATTAGCTAATCCTCCACCTACTTTTAAAACAAGAAGAGGCAGAGACTCAGAGATACTAAAGAGATAGATCAGAGCCACATGGTAAGTGGCAGAGCTGGGTTTCTGAACCAGCATCTCCTCCCTTCAAAATCAGTGTTCTTTCCACTGGACTATGAAGAGGTAAGAAGGTGAGAATTTAGTAAGAAAGTTTGTTATTCAGTCCTGTCTGACTCTTTGTGGCCCCAGTTGGATTTCTTGGCAAAGGAATTGCAGTAGTTTGCCATTTCCTTCTCCAGATAATTTTACAGATGAGGAAACTGAGGCAACCAGGGTTAAGTGACTTACACAGGTCTCAAAACTGGAATTTGTCTAAGGCCAAATTTGAACTCCTGATTTTAGTCCCATTGTTCTATCTCCTTTGCTACCTACCTGACCAATAATATAGAACAGATTATTTCAGAGGGAGAAGATAGTCAAGAAAAGTTTCATGAAAGATACAGGGCTTTAAACAGTAGAGAGAACTTAGCTACAACAGGGGGGAAATTGTTGAATTGGCACATTTTCTCTGAAGCTCCTACCTAGATTACAGAGATGCAGATTGTGCATCACGTATGTATCATAGAATAATAGGTGGATGGAGGGAACTTCTGGCCAGTGACCTAGACTCGTGGTGGCAAACTCAAAGTGGGGAGGGGGGAGGGGAGAGCATTAAACCATAAGTAAGGATCCCTGTGGCCCACACAGTGACTTAGAAAGTCACATATTAATATTATTCATTTCATTATATTTTATTTTCCAATTCCATTTTAAACTCGCTTGGCCACTCTGGGGAGTGTTGTTGGCTGTGTGGACAGCTTTGACACTTCTGATCTAACTAACCTTCTGCCTCTAGGTAGAACTTTATCTTATATAAGCTGACTGTCTTTGTCTTTCAAGGAAGTGATTATAACTAAAGTACCCAGGATTTTTTTTTTAATCCCATCATCTGTTTTGACTTGTTTTAAGAACATAATCATATTAGAGACTCCAGGTACATAAGGCAAATACTCCAGCAGACCTCTCTTTTCTCAAGATTGAATATTTAATAACCAATCAACTCACCTTAAGGGCAGTTCTGTTATTTGAGCTGAGAATCTGGGACGGAAAAGACTAAGAGATGGAAAGATATATTTACTCTCTGATACTGGGGAAAATGCTTAATTTCTACAGATTCTATTGGAATCCTTCCAAACACGGTTTATGGGAGAGAAGGAAAGCTATTGAGAAAAGCAATTAAAAAGCATGTATGATTATTAAGTGAAATAGGATATAGGAGAGAGAGCAGAATAAGGAAAATTCTGCCTGCCTTTTGTTAAGAAAATGAATGAAGCACATATACTTTCAACATTGAATCTAGAACTAACTCAGCCCTGAGACCTGAAGCTTTTCTTTTCTTTATTTAAAAAAAAAAAAATTCTGTTCCCATTTCCCCCTGCGTCAGCAAGCAGTGAAAACTCAGAGTTTAAGGCAACCAAGGGACTTGAACTTGAACTGAGTTTTAAAATATAGACTGTCCTAGATAGTGCCCCGAGATTAGAAGACATTTTGATGGAGAGCTGAACGTAAGTCTTCTCTTCTCTGAAGAGCCATTTACCTCCTTTTCTGTAGTCAGAAAGGAATAGTCTGTGTTTCCCAGAGAAAAAAAAAAAATTAAAGCCATAATCAAGCCAAAACCATGGTTTTCCCAAGGCTTAATTTAGTTGTTTATCTTGGATTGGTGAACACATCAGTTCCTCAAGTCTGAAAGCAAACATTTATAAAGGTTAAGATGGTCATCGGTGATGGCACACCAAGCCTCAGTTGTTGGTCAAGAAATTCTCAAACAGGATGTCAGTTGTCATTTTTAATGAGTTCTGAAAAGTGGGATTTTGAGTGGTCAGAGGCAACAAGTATGAGAGAAAACCACTGCTAGCTACTGCTGAGCAAATACCAAGACCACTACCTCCATAGCTCTGTTTAAAAAAAGGCAGATAAAATGTGGAAAGTCTCATGCCTGCTGTGTGGATGTTATGTGCCAGCATCTGCAAAGACTGAGTCAGTAAGTGTATGAGGTGGTATTTTACACTTTTATGCGGCAGCCAAGACTGGGAGAAAACTGTCTCTTTTGACTCATTGTGATCACTTTGATTTCTTTTTCTTTTTGTCCTTAAAAATACCAGGTGATCTTCAAGTTTTGTTACTTTCCTACAATTGTCTATGAATTTTACCTTTTCCTTTTCATTCCCATAGTTAACACCCTAGCACAGACTTTTAAAATCTCATACCTATATAAATGTAACAGCCTTAAAAAAACAAACCAAAAAAACCCAAACCCAAACTTCTTATCTCTGTGTTCCCTGAATAAAACCTACAAAGCTCTTCTCATTGGTGAGTTTGCAGTAGGATCCTCATTTTGAGAGGACCCTCCGATAAGGACCAGAAAGGTCATATCTAATGGGGAGGGGAGAGAGAGACAGACAGAGAGAGACAGAGACAGAGAGAGAGAGACAGAGAGACAGAGACAGAGACAGAGAGAGCCTGAAAGAAAAAGAGAGAGAGAGAGAAAGAGAAAGACAGAGAGAGAAAAAAAGAGAGACAGAGACAGATAGAGACAGACAGAGAGACAGAATAGAGAGAGAATAGAGAGAGACAGAGATAGAGAGAAACAGAGAGACGGAGACAGAGACAGACAGACAGAGAATCAGAGACAGAGACAGAAAGAGACAAAGACAGACATAGAGAGACCGACATAGAGAGACAGAACAGAGATAGAGACAGAGACAGACAGAGACAAAGGCAGACAGAGAGATGGAGAGACAAAGAGAACAGAGAGAGATACACACATAGAGGCATAGAGACAGAGACAGACTTTCAGAGACATAGAAAGACAAAGGAGGGGAAAGAGACAGGGACAGAGAATGAATGGGATTCTAGGATTTAAAACTGATAGGACCATAGTCATGTAGTCTACTCTTCTACCCATCCCCATCCTCTTTCCAGATGAGGAACATAAAGCTCACACAAGTTAAAATGACTCACTTCCATATCAACTCACTCTCTGGACTTTTCTTCTCCTTTAAGTTTGTCTCGCCTCATTAGAATGTGAGCTCTTAGAGAATGGGGAACAAACATCTTGTTTCTTGTATTTGTAACTCCAGTGCCTGTGCAGCACTCAGTGCTTAATAAGTGCTCTGTCTGTTTCTGGCTAACTAGTTAGCTACAAACAAACAGTTGTTAGAACAGGCTTCCTCAAGCATTGCCTTCATAATGCCCTACTTTCCCCCTTCTAAAAAAGTTTACAGCAACGCTCTGTTGCCTTAATTCTTCAGCTTGCCAAGCCATCAAAACTTTATACCGCCATTTCAATAGCTCTCTTTTCCCCCCAAACATCCTGTATTAACCTTGTTCTCAGGCTTATCCAATTAGCACCTCCTGTCATAATTTACTTGTTGGGGAAATGGAGTACACACTTTTACATAGATACTCTATTATAATAAAAGGAAGACTGGATTTGCATTAATTCAGAAGATTTAGGCTTAATTCTTATTTGTGACATTTAGTATTTTTGTGCCATTAAACAAATCACTTAATTTTTCTGGGTCTCAGTCTTATCTGTAAAATGATGGAATTAGACTTAGAAGAGCTTCTAAGGTCCATGTGAAATTTCAA
This sequence comes from Antechinus flavipes, assembly GCF_016432865.1. NCBI lineage: Eukaryota > Metazoa > Chordata > Mammalia > Dasyuromorphia > Dasyuridae > Antechinus > Antechinus flavipes. Next base: position 592,781,577 of record NC_067399.1, on the reverse strand, counting down.
TTTATGTTTCCTCTACCCCTCCTTCTGCCAGTCTCAGCCCCTCATTTAGATCAAAATTTGGCAAATCAGAGAAGCTTTGGTTCTAATTATTTCTCTATTTTGTATCCTCTCATCTCTCATAAATTCAACTTTCAAAGTAATATGTTACTTGTGATGTATTTTGTTAAAGTTCAGATATATATATATATATATATATATATATAATATGCATATTGTCTTTCCAATTAGATTATTACTTATAGAGAGTTGTACCAGTGTCTTTCCTTTCCTATAACATTTATCTCAATGTTCTCCATACAGCAAAGCTCTTAATAATTGTTGAATGGCCATCTCCCCCCCAGAACATGATGGGATGGCCCAGGGCCCCAATAAAGAACCTTGGAAATAATGTTTTCAGCCCAATGCCCTCAGACATCATCCTGGGAGATGCACCAGACGCTGCAGCAACAATGAATGAAGACCCAGAAAAATCAAAATCTTATCACCAAAATCCTGGGCATTGTCAAATATTTCCCACATCAGAAAATAATGTAATTATATCAGTGAAAATGACATTAAAGAAGAGGCATTGCCATCTGAAAAAAAATAATTGTTGGATGACTCAGTATTCATGATATAGATAGACTACAGTAGTGGGAAGAAACATTTTGCTTGTCTGACATTTATGGGATAATTAGATTCTCCACATAAAATCAGTCAATAAATATTTTTTAAGCACTCATATTGTACACGGTACTATGTGTTTGAGAGGGGTGTGTGTGTGTGTGTGTGTGTGTGTGTGACAGAATGAACGGGATCCTGGGACTTAAAAAATAGCTAGATGGCTCAGTAGATAGAGTGTCAGGAAGACCTGGATTCAAACCCAAACTCAGACACTTAATAGCTGTGTGACCCTGTACAAGTCACTTAATCTGTTTGTCTCAATCCATTGGAGAAGAAATGCCAAAGGACTCAGTATCTTTGCTGGGAAATCCCCATGGACAATACCGCTCTAGTATGATCCTCAGGGTCATGAAAAATCAGACATAACTGAATAACACCAGGATCTTAAAAGCTGTATCTCCATACACTTTTTACAGATGAAGAATCTAGAATCGACATATGTGAAGTGACTTTCATAGGTAGTAAATACCTAGATCATCTGACTCCAAATCCAGTCCCTTACCTTTTAGGAGTTCTTTGAGAATGAAGGCTGAACAGCAACAATAGTAGTTGGGAAAGTAAGAGTTTAAACACCAGAAGATGCTGCTTTCCAGGTGTCTAGCCCTAGTCATCAATGAAAACCAGTAGCTAGCAGTGCTGGAGGTTCCACACTCTAAAATTATCAAGCTCTCTCTAGTTCTCAGACAGTTGTCTATCTTTCTCTGTTCCTTTCTTGGTGGCTTTGTTTCCCTCAGTAGTCCAGGAGTCTGAGCTATATAGATTTATCCACTTCATATGTCAGCTCAGTTCAAAATTACAAGAAGACTTTTTCTCTCTTCTATTCCTTGCCATGTCTCAGTACTCATATAAGCAAAGCACAAAATCATGGTTTGACCTGTATTCATGAAGCAAAAGGAATAAGACAAATTATATTAAAACAAGTATTCTCTACGTCCCATCTCAGCTCTTCCCGAATGGATATATCCCAAACCCAAGAGTGTCTGGAACACACATCAGATTGAAACTTTCCTATTGGTCTTCCCATTGGGAGTTGGCAAGTGTTCCTCCATTTTCAATTTTATTCCTCCTCCAACCACTTTGACTCCTTTCCTTCCTTCCTTCCTTCCTTCCTTCCTTCCTTCCTTCCTTCCTTCCTTCCTTCCTTCCTTCCTTCCTTCCTTCCTTCCTTCTTTCCTTCCTTCTTTTCTTCCCTCCTTCCTTCCTTCCTTCCTTCCTTCCTTCCTTCCTTCCTTCCTTCCTTCCTTCCTTCCTTCCTTCCTTCCTTCCTTCCTTCCTTTCTTCTTTCCTTTCTTCTTTCCTCCTTCCTTGTTGTTGAGGCAATTGGGGTTTAATGACTTGCTCAGGGTCACACAGTTGGGAATTTGAACTCAGGTCCTCCTGACTTTAGGGCCAATTCTCTATCTGCTGAGCCATCTTGCTGCCCCTCCGCTTTCCCTTGTTGATAACTAGGTTGCTGGTTGGAATGCTGAGGTTTCCTGTGGCTGCCTTATTGGCTTGTTTGTAGAAGCTTTCAATGCAGGTTTACAGCCAATTAGTTACAAGTGTTATTGAGTCTGCTTCTACAGCATCTCTTTCCTCCACTCACCTAGTGGCTGTCATCTCTTGGCTGGACATTTGCAATAGTTTCCAAATTAGTTCCCCAATCCCCTCTCTCCCCTCTCCAATCTTTCATACAAGAAAGCTGTGAAAATGATATTCCGAAACCACAAGTCTGTCCACACCCCCTGTTCTTAAAAGGATACAGTCACTCTTCATTGTTTCTAGGATAAAATAGAAACTCCTGGCTTTTTGTATTTAATTCCCTGAACAATCTTTCTTTAGTTTACTTTTCCTTTGTTGGAACTCCCTCCCCTTCATATACATCATATTCCAACCAAACCAACTCTTTGCTATTGCTCATATGTGATAATCCATGTCTCATCTCCATGCCTTTGAACAAGCTGTCTGCCATGACTGGGAACCACTCCCTTCTCACCTCTACTTTGTAGAATCTCTACTTCCTCCAAAGCTCAGCTTAAGCAACACTTTTTATATGCATGTCCTGATCTCTTTTCCCAGCCCCATTTCCTTCCTTAGTCATAAATAACCTTATATTTACTTTTATATTTTGCATTTACTTACGTATGTATGTTGTTCCCCCGTCCCTCTTGCTATATACTGTAAGCTCTTTGAGAGCAGGAACTTTATTAACATCTAATATAGGATAATAGGTACCTAATAAATGCTCACTGATTGATAGATGGATTGAAAAAAACTCAGGCATGGAGAGAGACTCTTCCTGGTCCTTGTGTCCCTTCTTCTTTCCTGAATTTCTCATCACTCTGGCTCTGTTGGATTCACTTACTCCCCGAGCATCAGATGCTCGGTGGTCACGTCTCATTCACTTTTGACTTTCTCCAGCTCTTGCACACTTGCTGCTCTTCCGCTTTCTTCTTCCCATCCCCATTTCTGCTGGGCAGCCACAAATTCCCAGGCCATTAGTCACAGCAGAAGGTGGGTGGGGGGCAGTAGAATCAAGAAGGAGTAGGGGTTGGTGTATGAGGCTGTGACATATAAAACAACAGTGAAGAAAACAAGACCATCAATGATGAAGTGCTAAATTGTGTGGTAGGAGTTCAGAGGAGGCATCTGGGAGACTCCTCCATGTGACCCCAGAGATGGCAAACACACAACTGGCCCCTTGACCAGGGCTTACAGATCCTACTGTGCTCAGAAGGGCTTTCATTCAGATTTGGGAAGCAACCCTAGAGAACACTAATTAGATGACTTAAATTTAGTGCCAAGGAAATGTCATCTTGAAAACAAGATTACTACAGGGTCAGCTAATTACAGTGAGATTACTTGGGGATGATTTGCTAGGGGTGACTGAGCCCTGTACAGCATTTGGGAGAAAAGTAACTGCCTACTTTCCCACATATTTTCCAGGCCTCAGCAACAGAATCCCTGAAAATGCAAATAGATAGTGTTGGAATTGGCTGAGAAATTAATTGTAAGATTTATCTGCCTAGAAAAATGTTATGTAATTATGTATAGCTATAGTAATTTTTTTTTCTGGGGGAAGGGAAGAAAAATTAATGTCTTCCAAAAGATCTCAATTTACTAGGCTTCTGGACAACTTTGCAAATATCTGAAACTCACATTTCACTTCAAACCAATTTATCTGAATGCAAATTCAGAGTGAGATTATTGTAAACATAGTGTCCATTACTCTCTGGGTTTTTCATGAGTTAGTGAAAAACAAGTGATTAATAAACCGTAGCATATTAACTGAAGAGAAAGATAATTCTTGCTTGTTTAGTTGAGAGCCAAAAATCTATTAATGATATTAAAGAAAAGTGATTGAAAAAGCTTCACATTACCTTGCAGAATTCTGAAAAGGTAATTTTAGTTGAAAGTATAAAACAACAATATGCTTTTTTAATCTAAAAGGTTTTCAATCAAAGGAATTCTAGTGATTATATCAAAAGACTGAAAAGTAGGACCAGTGAATAGACTCACACTAGGATATGCTAGAATACTGAAGAACCAAACTGTGGTGGTCTATAATCTGCATAAACTATTAATACACACTGAAAATTCTCTTAGCACACATAAAAGCATAAAATGTACTTTTAAAGTAGACCTGTGATTTGATATATGTATTAAGAGAAGGAATAATAATAAAATTTGTTGCTATAACAAACTGAAATCTTGGATATGAATTGATAGCTTCTCTGATGGACTATTTCTAAGAAACCTTATTATTTATTACAGTTGTCCTTTCATCTGCTCATAATTATATAGTACATTCCAACTGGAAATGCTATTTTCAAATGGCTATAACCCCATCTAAATGTGCTTTTAAAACTTGAATGCAACAATTAAGCATTCTTTCCACATCCTGATGTACTGCATGTATAGTTCACATACATGGAGACTATACATTTTCCCCTGAAAGAACTAGCAGTGTTTTATAGAAACATTTGGACTCATTATATGAATTTGGATTTTTTCTAGACCATATCATTTATTTATCAGTCAATAAGCATCTATGAAATGCTTACTTTGTGTCCTCTTGAAACAAAAACAACAACAATCCCAATCCCTATTGATATCTAGATATGAGGAGGTAAGCAATTGCTGATTTCTTGTATGTCACAGAAACAGTAGGTACTTAAATGCTTGCTGGCAGGCATGGTGTTTATCTGAAATATAATTTCTCATATTGCTCTTTTTTATTGTAAGGTAGTTGATTAGAAGATTGCATTTGCTGCTGCTTTGCACAGAAAATGCCATGTTCACTACTTATGAATATAGAAAAACAACTTTTTAGTGTTGCTTTGCTTAAATCCAAGTCACGATTCTGTAATCTATACTGTATGTAATTATTCTTTTCTTTTGACTGTCATCTCACAAATGTATATTTTCTGGTTATTATCATGAATTATTTATGTTATAAAAGGATAAATATCTGATATTCTCCTATATATTAAACTTCCATGACTAATTGGGGATGTGTTATTGGTGGTTTCTTGGAATATATTGTATATTTTTTAGTTGTAATAAAACCTAGTGGTGACTCAATAAAAAAAAAATATCAAATATAAAAGGTGCTTATCTTAATTAAAAAGTCACACCATTTTTCTCAACATAATAATAGTCACAACTGGGGAAAAATAAGTACTTGTTGGTTTTAACTGGATATTTGTCCTATTTTGTGAACAAGTTACATTGTCCCTGCACTTGACATATATGATCTCATTTCACTCTCACAACAATCTTCTGCATAGGTGCTCGAGGTCTATTACATAGATGGGGAAATTGAGGTTGAGCAAGGTTAAATGACTTGTCTACAATCACACAATTAGGGAGTATCAGAGATGGCATCTGAACTGAGGTATTTCCTAATTCTAAGTCTAGCACACTTTCCATTAACCCATGTTATCTCCCACTATAATCTGTAATTGATTGTTTTTTAAGGGTCCATAAGAGCGTTTATTTCAAAGTTTTTTCTTTTTGAATTATCAGAAGGGATACTAGAGCTAATTAACATCTTATCAACATTTAAAGACTTTAATGTTTGCTTTAGCAAGATTTTGATAAACTCAGAGGGGGATCCTATTATAGGATGGTATTTCAGAGAAATCATACATCTATCTAATTCAGAGGATCATAGATTTATCTGGACGGGCATTTTTAACCTTTCGAAAATGACTATGTTCTGATTCAAGGCAATTCCAATAGACTTGAGAGGGAAAGAGCCATCGGCATCCAGAAAGAGAATTGTGGAGACTGAAGGTGGATCAAAGCATAATATTTTTATCTTTTCTTGTTTTTGTTCTTTGTTTGCTTGTTGGTTTTTTTTTTAACTTTTTTTGATCTAATTTTTCTTGTGAAGTATGATGAATAATTTAGAAGAATTGCACAGATTTAATCTATATTAAAATGCTTGCTGTCTAGGAGAGGGGGAGGAAAGAAAAGAGGGAGAAAAATTTGGAACACAAGATTTTGCAAAGGTGAAAGTTGACAACTATCTTTGAATGTATTTGAAAAAATAAAATATTAAAAAATAAGAAATGGCTATACTCTCCCACAAATCATCTCCTGATGCTCTTGTTAGTGACATAATGCTAAGTTGATTAGCGCCAACTTCTTAAGCTTTTTTCTCTTGTGATCCCTTTTTGTCCAAGAAATTTTTACATGACCCTACACATATAGGATGTAAAATAGATATGCAAATCATTTACTAATAATCATAATATTTCAACTTCCATATTCAGCTTCAGCTTTTTCCCCACATAGAATTACAAACCACAGTTAAGGAAGCTGGGGACTTGATTGGGGTCTTACTCAATAAGGCATTTTTTGATGTTATATTCATATTTTTCTATATGGCTGTAGATAGATTTCTTAAGTTCTTATGTGCAAGGCGCAATGTGTGTGCGCGCGCGTGTGTGTGTGTGCGCATGAGTGTGTCTTATTCTCCTCTCCCATCTCTCATGGGATTTTAAGCAACCCAAGGGCAGAAATCCCCATGAAAATTTTTCTTTTGAAATTTCTTCCAGCATCTTGAATGTTCTACATAGAATATTAGCGTAGTTTTAGATTTTGAGGAACTGTCACATAGAGGAAGACTTTGCTTCCTATCTTCCGAAGAGATCACTAAACAAAGGGTAAAAATCACACAAATTCATTGTCAGTTTTTTCTTTTACTCTGGGTTGTGATTCTGTGTAGGTTGTGAGTCAATTTACAATTTACAACCTAGCAGTTTCTTCTGTCATACTCCAGAACCAGGGAGGATTGGGGCACCAGCATTAAATATATCAGGGAACAGTAGCAAGGAGAAGTTGTAATTGTACCTAATATAAAATGGTCGATTAGTTGTAGAACTAAAAAGAAAATAGAATCCTTTGGATTTCTTGGCTGCAGCTCAATCTAATGATGATAACTGTTGTTCGTATAATATTTTCAATTTCTAGTGAAGCACTGTATAGACACTTTTTCATTTGAGACTGTGAAGAAGTACTCCTATGACCATTTTAAAGATGATGAAACAATCTCAGAGAATAAGTGACAATACAGTGTTTGTAATTCCAAGTTCAGCTACTTTTCAGTCTATCAAATTTACCATCTTGCTTTCAATTTCAGAATTTTCCCATAACCTACAATTAGGCAACCAACAAAATACAACAAAGCTCAAAAGCATCAACCACATAAATGACATTCAAAACTACCTCTCCAAAATAAACCCAAAAACCCAGAGTGAGTGAGTGAGTTTCCAAGTCGGCATCATCACCATCATCACTGCCACCAAAAGAAAAATTTAAAAAAAAAACCCTCCCTTTTCTTATCAGTCTCAGTGAATCCACTAAAATAGGCACCTGCCTGAGTGTCTGAGACAGGAGCCTGGCTTCCAGCAGGATTCACTGGAGCCAGTTCTATGTAATAAGCCTCTTAGCTTATTGGCACTGAGCCTTATGCCTGTTTGATTAACCAAAAGGCTCGGTGGTTGCTAATCACCCTCACTATAAATAGGTGTCAACAAGTCTTTGAACGTAGAACTTAGCCCCTGTTTGTCTGGTTTGACCTAGTTAAAACGCATGAGAGAGGGACAGATGAATGAGACAGAGAAAAGGAGAGAGGAGGAGACAGATAGAAGGGGGGGATGAAGATGGAGTCATAAAGTTGGATAAGGTAGTGAGAAACATGAATGAATGGAGACACAGAGTAGAGATCATGATAAAAGACACCTAGAAAGAAAAAGACAGAGGCTGAAATGGGTGAAGGAGATAGAAAGGAGCCAGTTTAAAAAAAAAGTAATTAGAAAGGAGGCAGTAAAAAAAAAAAAAGAAATGGAGAGATGGAAGAACTATAAAGAAGAGGGGTACAGAGGGAGATGGAGCCCTGGATAGACAGAGAGGAGAGCAAGAAGGGAAGGAGAGAGACAGAGACAAATAGTTGCTGGTTGATGCCATTCTCCAGGTTTAAAAAGACTTTCTTTAGGAAGCTATCAGAAGCTAAACAAGACAGCTAATTTTGTTCTCTGGCTGTTTTTCTTTCTGGTCACACTGCTGCTTCCTTCATGCTCCATTGGTTCCTGTCACCCAGTATCTCTCCCCAGACTTCAGCCCCCACTGCTTTGGGGAGACAGTGCAGTCTTGTCATATCTAAAAGGTTATTGTCGAAACTGTGGGTTTATTTTTTCAAATAACTTAGCAACATCAAACAAAAGGAGTCACACCAGTCCTCCTCTTCCTCAGCAAGGCAGTTAATCAGGATGAACTTAGAACCATAGCACAAACAGGTGTGGCCAGAAAGGGAGAGAGCTTGGAGTCGGGCAGATTGGAAGGATGAAGTCCCTTCACCTCCAGGGCTTTGCTTGTCAGTGGATTGTAGAAGGTACTGCCAAATAATGACCAGGAAAAAGATCACAGCCATGGGAAAAACATAGCATCCGTATAGCTCATTCCCTCAGCATTAAGCTCTGCCTTTCTTAGCCTTTTGATCTTTTTGAGAAGTCTGCCAAGTGACCATTAAGAAAATATGACTTTGGTAGCCTGGAGAATTCTGGGGATCTTTAGGCAGAGTCTATTTTATTCAGACACAGTAGATGGTGTAATTGGTGTGATTTTTACTATCCCAGAAGCTTTCCCCTGCTCCTATACTGCTGCAAATTCACTATTAAAGAAAATTTTCTTTCATTGCTACCACTGAATTAAGGCATTATAGCCCTTAGGGTTGACATTGTCATCAACAAGCTTTCTGCTAAATTCAAATAATTTTGGGAGGTAATAATACATTGACCTAAGGTCTGCTAGACCTGTTTTAGAAAGGACTATCTTCTGTGACAGAAAGTTAAAGGTTCTGTGACAGTAAATTCAAAGATGGGACTTAAAGAAGAAATAACGAGGTGGGAGTGGGGAAGGTAGAATTTTGAAGTCATGAACACTTTCAAGAAGGGAAAGGTGAACAGAACCCTGATACATACAGCCATGGGTAGTTGGAGGATAATAGATGAGTGTTTGAATATGCAGAGACTGGGAGGAGGGCCTTGATTGGGAGGACGTTTTCATAAGAGAAACAGAGATGAAAGGACATTAAAGGCAAACTTCACACTTTTACAGAAGGTCAGTACTCTGTTCCTCTTGATCTCTCTATGGTTAGCACTATTATTGACTAGCTCCTCTTGAAAATAATTCTTTCCTTGACTTCTTGACACTATTATTTCTTGTTTGTTCTTTTCTAACCACATCTTTTTGGACTCTCTTAATAGATACTCTTCACTGTGTAAGTGTAAGAGTTCTCCAAAAGTGTCTTAACTTGGCCTATTTCTTTCCCTAAACTTCATCCACTCATGTAGATTCAGTTACCATTTTGGGGCAGAAGACTCTCAAATCTATAACTTTAACCCCATTTTCTTCAATCTCTAGAATGACATTTTAAATGGCCCTCAAGATACTACCTCATGGACATCCTACCAATCCCACAAATTCAACACATTCCAAACTGAATTTATAATCTAACTTCTTAATTTACCTTTTTTCTCTCTTTCTTTTATTGTTGATGCCTTCATATTTCCCAATCACCCAGATTTAAAAGCTTGGACTCATCTCTGTCCACATATATTCAGTTACTAAATCCTCCACAATTTCACTTGCATTTGTTATTACCTTTTGATTCCCACTGTGCGCCCTCTCTCTCTCTCTCTCTCTCTCTCTCTCTCTCTCTCTCTCTCTCTCTCTCCACACACACACACACACACACACACACACACACACACACACACTCCCCTCAGTCTGTTTCAGCCAGAATGGACAGCTTGCTATTTTCTAAACCGGTCCAGGTTTTTCTGCTTCTGTACATTTGCAGATGCTGGCTCTCACCCATCCCTATGCCAAGAATCACTAGAGCGACACCTGTTGAAATTCTCCTCCTTCCAGGCTTATTTTAAGTACCACCTCCTCCAAGAAGCCTCCTGTCCTGTCCCTCACCAGCAGTGTTCCAGTCCACCTTCATTCCTCGTGTCACTGACATTTGCTTTGCATCTAAACATATTCTAACCTTTATTACACTTAATTGAGCATTTGCTCATTTTTTTCTACTAAAAAGTAAGCACTAAGTCTCTTTTCCACCTCTGTATTGTCAGTCTACCTGCACGTAGTAAAACCTGAGTCCAGAATTCTGTGACTCTTTTCTGCCTCATAGAATCCCTAGTTTTCTTCAAAGCCCTGTTCAGGTCATCTCCTGTGGAAGCCTTTCCTGAGCTTCACCTTATCAGTAATTTAAAAAGTTATAATTTGTATAGCCTATCTTTATTTCTTTGCTAGTTTTATTTCTATCTCTATATTTCTACTGTATCCAGACAGCAATGTAAGCTCGTGGAGGGCAGGAATGATTCAGTTACTACCCCACAGGCACAATTTTGCCAAATGGAGTCTCACAACAACCATTTAGACACAAGAAAATATGGGTACTATCCCCATTTTACAGATCAGGAAATTGAAGCTCATGAAAGTCAAATAATGTCCTCAGGCTGATCTAGAAGTCAGAGGCAGGATTTGTACTCAGATTTTCATGACTTCAGACTGAGAACTCTATGCCTTGTATCACCAGCTGCCTGAGTTTGTCTGGGGATGATGGTCAGGAGCCTCGGCTTATATACCCAGGGCCAGTCCATATGGTAAGGGGAATCCAATATAGCCTGGTGTTCATTTTATATTTTCCTATGAATTTGGGAAGAGTTAATTGAAGGGAAGATTACTGTGATAAGAGATGGTGACATCTAGGTACCCTGGTGACTAAATGCCCAGTCACAGGACTAAAACATTCTCCAAATCCTTCAAAATATAACCTAAAAATTCAGTGGTGCACAATTCTGAACAAAGAAAGCCCAGGGGGCTCTGAGATCTGAGTAGATATTAGATATTTAACTGGCTTCCTGGTGCTTGTTTATATCAAAGAGACTTTTATTGAGCTGGTTTTATGGCCAATAAACTTGTATACTCACTTAAAAATTTTTTTTAAAGTATAATTTCCATACTTTGCCATAAAATAGGTAAAACCTCTGTTCCCTCTGTGTACTTAAGTGCCTTTAACCTGTGTAAACTGGAGAGTTCTCTACTGGTTTTCTCTCCTAAACGGTGATTAAACTTCAAAATTGGACAGTAGTTTATTTTCTGTTTCTAAAGGCAACTACTTCAAATTTCCATTGTGTGGGTGGTTTGCATGCACGAATCATGCTGATGTTTCATTCCTCAAAAGGAATCAGCAGTTTCCAACAATCCCTGCTCTTGAAAAGCTTTCTTCTCCGAGCACTGTTATCTGAATGTCACGATTGACTCCCCAAAACAAACATTTTTTCCCCTTATAACCTTCATTTGCTGTCTATTAAAATTTGCAAACAAATTGCTGTTATCTTTGTAACAAAAGGGGTTGATGGTAGTGACTGACCCAAAAGGGGCAAAGAAAGTGGGTGCAAATTACACCTGGCATCCATTACTTGTGAGATCTATCTAGATCAAATTGTTTCTCTCTGGGCTTCAGCTTACCTATTTATAAGTAAAGAGGGGGACTAGATTGCTTGTGACATATTTTCTAGTTCCGGCTCTATGATCTCATGTTATGGACCAGAGCCATTAACTATTGAAACTCAGCCTGAGATGGAGTTGGGATGGAGCAAAGCAATACAGAGAAAAGTTCCACTATGGTAAAGGCCATGGCAATGTAAAGCAACAAGTATTTGTTAATAATAATAATAACAATAATAATAAAACATTACACTGAATACTGGGGCTTTAAATCCCATCTCAAGGAACTTACTTTCTAATGAGTGAATATGACAAGTGAAAAGATTCTATAAAAAGGGGCTCGGGTGTTGTGTGTGTGTGTGTGTGTGTGTGTGAAGGAAATCACTCAGGAGTATGACGTTGGAGCAGAAGCAGAGCAAGAGGCAAAAGGAGGTTGGCCAATTTGAGTCCCTCTCCAGCAGTAGTATTCAGAGCCCTTCAACAAAGGAAGAAAGGGTCACCTTTGGGAGGGATGAATCGTAGGGGATAAAGGATGATCCAGGATGAGCAGCAGCTGGTTGATGATGGTAAAGTTCAGAAAGTCAGAAATATGGCCACAAACGGGATGCCATCCTCCAGAGGCACCATGACCACTCCAGTGGCTATGTGCTGTGCTTTTGAAGGGGTTAAGGTAAGTTGTAAGAATGGTGGATCAGCCGAAAAGAGGTTTTCCCTTTCTCCTTGGAAATGTGTTCCCTAGCTCCTGCTTTGTCAGGAACTGCTCTGCCTATTATAATACTATTATAAATACCCCAATTAACTACAAAGGCTATATGAAGTAAGATTCTATCTGCATCCAGAGAAAGATCTGATAAATAGAAGTATGTATGGAATAGTTTACATATCTATATTTATTTGTGTCTGATGGTAGCCATCTTTGGGGGATAAGAGGGGAAAGAGAAGGAAGGAGAAAAGAAAAAAATTTTATATAATTTTGCTATACATTTCATAGAAATAGTTGACTATAGTAGGTTTTCAGTTTTATGTGCAATCGTCTTTCTTATTGTACTATGTTAGGAAATCCTTGTTTTATTCCATAAATTAAAAATTTAAAAAAATAATAAAGGGAGCTGTTCTGCTTATCCTCTTTTGGCTTAGAACTAATTTAAAAAGAAGTTTTTCCAGATATTTTGAGAATGTGTTCATAAGGATTAATGTAATGGCAACAATTACTGTAGCCACTTGATGTATAGGTTAGTATTAATTTGGAGACTGTGAGAATATCCTTCCTACTCATCTCTGACCAAAAACATCTCTCTCACTAGCTTATAGTTGATGCCTTAAATACTATCATTAAAAATTGGCTCCTTTGGATTTAAGTATATATGCCTATCCTTTGAGGGATAGATAACTCACTAAATGTCAGCTCAATTTGAATAGATATTTATTAAATGCATCCAAAGTGAGAGTCAGCCAAGAGCAGAGTGAGAAAGAGTATATGCTTGGGTAGAGAGACCCAGAAGGCAAAGGTCTCAGAATACCAATTGTAGGAACAGGAAGAGAAACAGAGATCAAGTTGGAGTGATCCACAGGATTTTTGAGGGTCAGCAGTGGTGAAAATGACAGTCAGTCTATAAACTCTTGGATGGCTCCATGGAGAGATGGCATCATTGGTGCTCTAAAAAACCCTGACAAAACCTAGACATCTATATTTTGCTCCCTCATAGTTATCCACGAATGCTTTTGATTTGATCCTTTCAGCATATGATCCATTGAACTGTTCATAAAAATCACATGTATAGAGTCATGTGTTTGGAAACTTGACACTCCTTTTCTCTGGCTAACACTAACTCTATAGATAAAGGCCTGGAACTGAGGTCCATGATTTAATCCAGGTTTTAGAAAGGCAAGCCTTTAGTTAAAAATTATTTCAATTAAATGCACTTAGCAACAGTAATTGTGAAAAGAATCTTAAAGCATATTTCTTGATGAAGGCCTAATTTCTCAAATGTATGGGGAACTGAATCAAATTTATTATATATACATATATATCTATATAAAAAGAACCATTCCCCAACTGATAATCAAAAGGTTTGATTTATGCTCAAAGGACTGTAAAATCATGCATACTCTTTGACTTAACAATACCACTTTTAGGCCCAAAACCCAAAACCCAAAAGAATTTTTTAAAAAGGAAAAATGATCTATATGTATAAAAATATTTATAGCAGCTCTTTTCTCAGGGCAAAATTGGAAATTGAGGGGATGTCTATCAATTAGGGAATGGTTAAATAAATTATGGTATGTGATTATGATGGAATACTATTGTTTTATAAGAAAAAATGAGTAGGATGCTCTCAGAAAAACTTGACTTGTCCTTCTTGAGTTCTTGCAAAGTAAGATGTACAGTGTCAAAGTAACAGCAATGTTGTGCGATGATCAGCTGTGAATGACTTTGCTATTTTCAGCAATGCAATGATCCAAGACTGCTCTGAAAGACTTATGATGAAAAATGCTATCCATATGCAGAGAAAGAACTGATTGTGTCTGAATATAGACGGAAGCATACTTTTTTTACTTTATTTTTTCTTGAGGATTTTTTTTGGGAGAAAATCTATATTTTCTTTCACAACATGACTTTTATAGAAATGTTTTGTATAACTTCACATTTGCCTTCTCATTCTGGAGTGAGGTAGGGAGAGAGGAAGTGAGAGAATCTGGAACTCAAAGTTTTAAAAACAAATGTAAAACAATAATTGCTTTACATGGAACTGGGAAAAACAAAATATAAAAAAAAAACCCAAAAAACATTTCCACTATGCTATCTTCTTAAGTTCACTGTTTTTATCTGAAAAATTAATTACCAAGGAATTGCTTCATCTCCTTCGATGGCATAAATGTTGTTTAAGAGAAGCATAAACAGTTTTCTCATTAGCAGAATAGTAACTAGAAGCTATTGAACTATAATCAGGGATATATTAGAGCCAGATAATACCAGCTCGCTAAAGCTGATTGTTAAATTTTCAGTGTGAGCACTTTTATCTCTGAAATTGGCAAGTGCTACAATTTATTGTTTTGCCAATGTAAACTTTAAAAAGTTAATATAACAGATTGAATAATTAATATTACTATGTAAATATTAATTATTATTTAAATACAAGTTAATATAAACAGATTAAACTTCAAAGTAGGTTATGTGTGCATCTCTCCTTCCCTCCTCAGCCAGAGAGTTAATTGTTAAACATCTACCATCATACCTATGGGCACAAATACCTGGGATTTAGTAGGCAGAGGGAAGAAAGCCGGCACAGAACACCGTGGCATTTCTAAGAGGGATGGGGGAGGAAGCCCATGTTGACACCAGCATGGCTGGGACTTGGTAGGGAAAGAAGTAGGTTCTGTTAGAACCCCCTAAATTTCCCCTTTTCAGTCCTGCTCTAATTGCAGTCCTGCTCACTACTCAGAAAGCTTTAAGGCCAATGGTATAAGTTTAGGACCTGGCAACCTAACATTGCCAGCATCTACATTTTACCATTCTTCATTTAGATAAATAGTTCAAACTTCCTTAATGAATACATTTTCAGACAACTTGAAATATCTGCTCAGGCCAAAAATCCAAATGTGCAATTTATTGCCTGACTGGTTCTTATTAAGCTAAGGGGAAGAGCAGTAAATTATCCATCCATTTAGAAGGGCTGCCCATGCTGAGATCTTATGGAAAGTGCAGCCTTAGCAAGAGTGAAGAAAGCCAATTTTGAACAGAGACCACACAGACAGGGCTCTGCTCTTTGTGTAGCTCCTCCAGTTCCTATAAGTCAAATATTTCTTGGCCTAGTTTCCTGAAGTGTAAAGACCAAAGTTTCCTGTTTTTTTTTTTTTTTTTTTTCCTTTTTCTTTGTAAGGGAGAGACATTATTTTTGAAGATTGCTATCTGTTCAGTGCGTTTGCACACAGTGGGTGAGCAGCAATTCTTTTTGAATGAATTCAAACTGCAATCAGGTGCTGATTTCATGTTCACTATAGGTTATTTTTACAAACATCACAGGAATATGCTGTGATTTTTTAGTCTTTTTTTTTTTTTACAAACAGGGACAAGAAAGATACTATAAGGTGCTTCTATTATAGCTCTGAATGAAAATTCATCCTTTAGGAACTGATATTCTTTGGCATTTCTCCTACAGATGAGCCAAGGAAATAACTTCCTTTGGAAGGAGGGTGGGGAAAGAAGTAAGGACTTCAGTGAGAAGACTGAATTTTTCAGCAAGAAGTCACTTAATCTTTTGAAGAGTCAACTTCTTTATTCACCCACCCACACAAAAGCCAAAACAGTTCTTACCTCAAGGGATTTTTGTGAGGATCAAATTAAACAATGAATGTGAAAGTGATTTACAAAGTGTTAAATGATGTACAAAAAGTAAGCTTTAGGATTTTCCATTTCCTTTTTCTGGGTATGGCCGAAAGAAAAAACGAAATAAACAAACCAAAAACCTGCCAAAAAACCCCACAAACCCCAACCTTAGCAGCCACACCCTCAAGGAGAACTTTAGATCTGAAAGTAAAAGCATGAGCAGCTACAATTTATGGAAAGGAGTCCTTCATTTGATGGGTTCCAGATCATTTCTTTTTTCTCTCTTCTAGATGAGTTAAATGATGGTAATGTGTATTTAGGGACTTGACTTTTGATGAGATTGTTTTTGACCTTGACCTTAAATCTTCATTTCAAAAAGAAATACTTCCTTCCCCAAGCTGACATTTTCTTTCCCTTTCTCTTGGGAATTTTTCCATGGGGTACATGCAACTCAAAGGAACCAGTACTTGTGAAAGGTAAGGAAAATCCTGGCAATGCCTCATTGCAAAAAAGAAAACTTTGAAAGTTACATTACTTTTATATTCAGCAATAAGGTGATGTATTGTTTTTCTTTTCATAGAACTTAGTTTCTAAAGTTAGAGCTAGGTATTTATGAGACAAAATTAGAATTATCTGAGTAATTGCTTCAAATTTCCATTTTCCTTTGGCAATAAGGACACAGCAAAAACCGAAGGCAATATTTATTCAGGCCTGGGATAATTCTGTTTGGAGAAACACAGGCTATCTTTCCTACAAACCCCATGCCATGTTTACCAAGATTATCTTCATTTGAATGCCTTGTATTTTTTTAACACCTTCCTATCCTCTTACAGATGAGGTCGTCTGGAAATTTGAAGATTGGAGAAAAATGCCTTGGGCAAGCTGAACTAAAGGGAATCTCATAAATGCGGTTGAATATGGTGGCTTGTGCCCTTTGTGTTTGAAGAGGACTACAGTGACATTAGTATATTGGGATCAAGTCACGGTGTGTCTGACTGTGGCGGACCGGACCAGGACGAGCTCAGAAGGCTCTGCCACAGGTCAGGCACCAACAGTTCAGGCGAATCCTTGCAGAGAAGTCTCTAAATCTGTGCATCTCACTTTTGTTTTTGGAACAGCTGCAATTCTTTAGCTCCTTCTTTGATGTTCTAGGCTGTCCTGGGGGGCATCTCCCATGTCTCACAATCGATCCCAAAGTTCTTCAGAGACATGGAGCGTCAAAAAGTTATCAGTCTGTGCATCCGCTTTGACCCAGCAGTGCTACTACTGGGCTTATATCCCAAAGAGATATTAAAGAAGGGAAAGGGACAAAATGTTTGGGGCAGCCCTGTTTGTAGTGGCTAGAAGCTGGAAAATGAATGGATGCCCATCAATTGGAGAATGGCTGGGTAAATTGTGGTATATGAACGTTATGGAATATTACTGTTCTGTAAGGAATGACCAGCAGGATGAATACAGAGAGGATTGGCGAGATTTACATGAACTGATGCTGAGTGAAATGAGCAGAACCAGGAGATCATTATATAACTCAACAACGATACTGTTTGAGGATGTATTCTGATGGAAGTGGATCTCTTCGATAAAGAGAGCTAATTCAGTTTCAATTGATCAAAGATGGACAGAAGCAGCTACACCCAAAGAAAGAACACTGGGAAATGAACATAAACTGCTTGCGTTTTTATTTTTCTTCCCGGGTTATTTATACCTTCTGAATCCAATTCTCCCTGTGCAACAAGAGAACGGTTCGGTTCTGCACACATATATTGTATCTAGGATATACTGTAACCTATTTAACATGTAAAGGACTGCTTGCCATTTGGGGGAAGGAGTGGAGGGAGGGAGGGGAAATATCGGAACAGAAGTGAATGCAAGGGATAATGCTGTAAAAAATTACCCTGGCATGGCTTCTGTCAATAAAAAGTTATTTAAAAAAAAAAAAAAAAAAAAGACACGGAGCGCGTCCTTGTATTGCTTCTTTCTGACCTCCCTGGAAGCCCTTGCCTCGCCTTAGTTCCCTGTAAAACAGTCTTTTAGGCAAATGTACCTTTGGCATCTGAACAATGTGACCTGCTGATAAGAGTTGCACTCTCTGAGGTAGAGTTTGGATGCTTGGCAGTTCAACGGCCGAAAGAATCTCAGTGTCCAGGACTTTATCTTGCCGAGGGATCTTCAGAATTTTTCTAAGGCAGTTCAAGTGGAAGCGATGCCATTTCCTAGCATTTTCCTGTCTGTATTTCTCAGGCAGACAGCAGTGAGGTCAGCACTGTAGACCTTCAGTTTGGTAGGCAGCTCAATATCTTTTCTCTCCCACACTTTCTGCCTTTGGAGCCTCCTAAACATTGAGCTACCTCTGGCAATACGTGTATCAGTCTCATCATCTATGTATACATTTCTGGGAAATATAATACCAAGGTAAATGAACTTTCACCCATGGCATTCAAAACCTCTCCAATTTGTCGTAACCAATGGTTCCACATATGGTGTGAGGCTGGCTGGTGGCCAACCTCTGCCTTTTTTTTGTCCTCCCAAAACAATGCCAACTGGCAAAGAAGCGATCCGTACTCTGTTGCATCTCAGTCTCAGAGGCTGCATTGAGTGCACATCATCTGTGAAACAAAAAGTCATGCTTCAATTTTCCCACCTCTTTAATCTTGCAAGGCTGGTAGCCTTTTCAAGTTAAGGAGTTAACCATCAGTGTAGTATCTAACCTTGATGCTCTATTAGTAGAAGGTGTCTGACAATGTCACTAAAAGACCATGCTAAAAAACACGAGAGAGAGCAAACAGTTTTACTCTACTTCGTTGTTGTGCCATAGTTCTCTTTTATTATCCTGACTCAGTTTCCCTAATTGTCCTGACTCAGTTTCTCCAATTTGTCCTGCCTCCATTTCCCTGAATTGTTCTGCCTCAGTTCCTAATTGTTCTGGTCAATCCTGCAACAACACCCCTTCCTCCTAATCATGAGGATCCAGATAAGGAGAAAGACCTTCTATCTTAGGCATCATCAGAATGGTGGGGGCTCTCCCATTCAGTAATCCCGATTTATCAGATGTCCCCCATGTCTCCCCTCACCCTGTCAGAACCAGATTGATAGTCCTTTCCCACTCTCAGTGCTCTGACTCAATTACACCCTGATAGTTTGTATATAGGTCATTGAGAACTCACATTGTTGGCTGGATTCTTGGAGACCATAGTCTCATTCAGCTCTGGGACCAATCCATGGATACATTTGGTCCCAGTAAATCTCTCCCTTTAAATAAATTATTAAATACTCTCTAATCTCTATCTTGCCTCAGTTTCTCTGGCATTACAGAAAGCTTGTGCAAGCAGGCCATCGCGAAACTGATGTACAATGTTGATGAACTTCTTCCAGAAGTCCTCATGATGTCAAAGTCTTCCATCAAATTGACAAACGTTGTGTACAAATCTCTGTACATTTCTCCTAGAGTTGTCAGGGAGCAGACCTCATATGCACCTTTCTTCAGCCCTTCCTGAAGCCGCTTTTCTCAGGTAAATAACCACTTCCAAGAGAAGGATGACTCTATTAAGGAAGACTCCATCAAGAATCTTGCTGGCAATAACTAAGAGAGACCTCTCATGATTGTCACAGAATGGCCCATTTCCTTTTTCTTTATGGATGAACAAATGGAGCATCGCTGGACTGCTGGATTGGGATTGCATCCTCTTGCCATACAACCTGAAAGATTTCTGTCAGCTTTCGTCTGAGCAGTGGACCGCCTGCCTTGTGAATCTCAGTTGGAATAGAATCAGCACCAGGCGCTTTGCCACCTGAGAGGAGCTTAATGGCATTCAAAACCTCTTCTTCAACTGGAAGTTTGACTAGAAAGGGATTGATTTTGATATGAAGTATGTAATCAATTACTTCAGCATTGATTGATGACAATCTTTTGAAAATGCTATGGAAGTGTTTAGTCCATCTCTCCATGATTGTGTCCTTTTCACTAATCAATATGGCTCCATCAGCACTGAGAATTTGAGATGTATCATGAATCTTTGACCCAAAAATAGCCTTCAGGGCATCATAAAGGCACTTTGAATTGTTACTCTCAATATAAAACTGAATTTCATCTGCCTTCTTGCTGAATCAAGAATCCTGCATCATTCTAAGCTTTACCTTATTTATTTATTTGTTTTTTTGCTGAGGCAATTGGGTTAACTGACTTGCCCAGGGTCACACAGTCAGAAAGTATTTAGTATCTGAGGCCAGATTTGAACTCAGATCCTCCTGACTTAAGGGATGTTTCTCTATCCAATACACCAACTAGCTGCTCCCTTTACTTTACTTTTAATGGAATTAAAAGCTGCCTTCTTTAAGATGGATGAACTAAATCCCTGTGGAGTTTTTGTTTTTCATTTGGCAGCTTCTGAATTTCCTCATTATGATAGCAACAAACTATTCATACTCAGAGAAGCATTCTCATCTGTTGATATTGTCTTGCCTTAGGACCACCACTTTTTTTGAATGAGAGTGTTTATCCTGGAGAGGATAAGTGCGTGCTTGGTCCAGCATTCTTGCACCACATGTTGCCTTTGTTACTATCTCATCCTGTCTGTCTTTTCTCCTTACAGTGACATAGCCTATTAAATGTTTCCTGCAGGTGCATCCAAGATGGGAGACAGTGTTGGTTACGGAAGGTCATGGAATTCACAAGCCTTCCATTGTAAGTGCCATTGCTCTTGTTTCCAACACCATTCTTCCCAATTACTTCCTGCTATGTCTATTGGTAGTCTACTCCTACTCTGCCATTAAAGCTACACAGAATTACAAGCTTGTCCTCTTTTGGAACATTAATGATAAGGGTCTCCAGCTCTTCCTAATATTTCACTTCGTAAAGATTTGTTATGGTGGGAATGTATGCACTTATGATGGAAGTGTGGAGTTTTTGAGTTAAGAAATAGAGTAGTAGATCAGTAAAATAGATTAGGATCACAAGACACAATAATCAATGACTATATATATATATATATGTGTATATATATATACATATATATATTTCAGTTTCTGGAATAAGAACTCACTATCTGACAAAAAACTGCCCCTCGTTCTCCTAATTTGCATATAGTATTACCCTTTATATCTAAATCACAGCTCATTTCAACCTTATCTTGATAGAGGGTGTGAGATGTTGGTCAGTGCTTAGTTTCTGCTATACTATTTTCCAGTTTCCCCAGCAATTTTTGTTGAATGTAAGTATTTGTCTTGGAGAAGATAAGTGGTGTATAAGAGCATCATTCTATACCACACATTGTCTTTGCTACTCTCATAGCACCAAAGCCATTTCCCAGAGTGTGGCTACTGGGCATGTTACAGCTTCTTGGAGCCCAGTGGGAAAGGGGGTGGCAGCTGGAAACCAGCCCCCTAAAGAGCTTGACAGCTCTCACACAAAAGGTTCTAGTCTTCCCTGAACACCCACACACCTGTTATCTCACTCTCTGCTTCTTGGAGATAAGAAAATCCTCCCCATGGGCCAGCAACTCCCTAGGTGCAATTGAGGAAGAAAGAAATCTCAGAGGAGACGCTTTGGGAAACAGCCTAGACAATGGCTATCAAGGAGAACTCAGGCAGAGAGGGAGACCAAGACTGGTGATTCCACCCTTTTCCTCTGGCACCCCATTCCTATTGAAAGTGATTTTTTTCTTTGGAGTAAACATGCATTTTTATTTTAAAGCTGATTTTTAAAAGTAAATATAATCAGCCATCCCATCATTAATCTATTATCTACTGTGTGCTACTCACTGTGCTAAATGCTGGGGATACAGAGAAAAGCAAAAAAAAAAAAAAAAAAATAGTCCTTCTTGCAAGGAATTTGCAGCCTGAATGGGGGAGGCAACATGCAAACAACTATGTGCAGACAAGTTACATACAGAGTAAATAGGAGATAACCACAGGGGAAGGCACAAGCATTAAGGAGCCTTTTGTAGAAGGTGAGATTTTAGATGGAAACCAGGAAAGTGAGAGGGTGAGTCATTGAAAACACAAACACAGAAATGTTCTTTGGGAGAAACTGCCGAGAGGCCAGTGTCATTGGATCAATGAGCTGGTGACGGAGAATAAGTTATAATAAGACAGTGAAGATAAGAAGGAATAAGGTTAGAAAGGTCTTTAAAAGACCTTTTATATTTGATACTGGAAATGAGGTAAAATTGTAGTTTACTGGATAGTGGATGGGGAGAGGAGATGATGGTGACATTTCTGGAAGAACAATTTGGAGAGAAAACTGAAATCCAGATCATTTCTAGAAAAATAGTTGGCTACAACAGTGATGAAGTCATGACTGGTAGGGGAGGTGGCCCTTGGACCATTTCCTCTTCCATCATTTCTTTACTGGACTGGCTTGTAAGGAAAACCAAGTTTTGTCTCAGCCATGAAGCCAAAAGAGAAAACTAGGGAAAAAGTCATATCCTGAGGGAGGAGCTATGAGATGATACCAAGCCCTTATACATTTATCAGGAGAGAATGCAAATTGATTGTTTGCTAAAAGTAAATAAGATCTAGATAATTCCTTGAATCAATCAAAGATATTTCGGTTTATGCAATAGGAGAGGAAATAGGAATTGTTTTGATTGGGTGATGGATCTGCTTATGCCCTGAGGAGCTTGTATTAAAGGCATTTCAGAACTTCTGTTTTGGAATGAGAGATTTCAAGGGCGTGGCAGCAGAATGGTCGGAATAAATGAAAGCTGAGGGGGAAAGAATCTACAGTGCAGGGGCAACTCTTCTGAAAGGAAAAGAGAAAGTAGGATTTTATGTCAAGGAGGGCCATGAACCTGCTAGGAATCCTGAAGAAGAAAACTTAGGCTAATCTCCTCAGTGGTACCCACCCCCTCAAACACTGGGGAAAGTCTGATTTTTGCCCAGTTTCCCCTTCTGGTGTCTCTCTATTAAGAGAGATTGTAATATCCAATACGGCTTCATTGCCCAAATGTTTATAGTAACCCAAATTTTTCTTTAATTACAAAGAATCTAGGGATTAACAAAACATAAATATTAATATTTTGGCAGGAAACCTGGTCTAATTTTTCTTTTACTAGATAAAAAAGACTATTCTTTGTCTCATTTCTTACTTACGTTTAATCACAGAAGCTTATCCCTAATCACAGAGTGGGCATTGCCTCAGACAAACTGAGACCTGTTAAAGACCATATGCAAGGTCTTCAAATGCCATCTCCAGTTGTCCTGATCAATGTCTGTCAGTGGACCCAGATGGCTCTGGAAGAGAAAGTGAAGCTGATGATTTTGCCCAGCCGGCCCTCACTCAAATGCAATTCACTTGAATGTCATGAGATCACCTTCCTGATAATATGGTCCTCTTCAAGAACAAAGGACAAACAACAGCCACATTAACGGAAGGTAAAGCATGGAGCCAAACCTTTGTCTAAATGTTAAGAATTTTCCTCTCTAGTGGTTTGTAAGAATTGTGATGTTTCTAACTTTTCATTTAATCTTATTCCCTACCCCTGTTTTGTCCTAACTTAAAATATCAGCAGAGGAACTAAAGGACATGAAGGCCCATTATATCTCTTCCAGGTCCCCAGGGAACAAGTGTTTGTAAAATATTTGTGAGCAAATAAAATGTGAAAATTTTATATACTATAAACATGTTATACATGTGTATATACATATATGTTATATGTGGATGTGTGTGTATATTATCCACCTCTCTAGCCTTACTACAGAGATGAAGTGAAATAATGAACATAAACTTTTTTTTTAAAGCAATATAGTGATTTTATATAAGGCACATTATAAACATGAATTGTTACTGAAGCTATTATAACTATATTTTTTAATTGTTTTCAGGACTTCCAGTTTTTCTAAATTAAATTACTTTAATATGCACTCTTTTTGGGTGCCCACCACTTCTAAAATTCAGTTCTAATGGGTGGAGGTGATACCAGAAGAATTCAAATTCTAGTGGATTTTCCCAAACTGGAAAGGCTAAGTATGGTCATTGTGGCAGATTGTACGGCAGATACATGTTAAATTTTTAGGGCTTCATCAAAACACTGGTCTTTAAGCGACAATATTTTAGATCTCAGCAACAATCACTATCATTATCATCATCACCATCATCATCATCATTATCATCCTCATCCTCCTCCTCCTCATCATCAATCATCATCTAGAATCTCTAGAATTAGAAGGGACCTCAGAGATGAAGTAGTTCAAAACCCACCAATGGGGATTTTATGAGCTATAGTGTTAAGAATATAGACCTACAGCACTATACCTAGAATACAAGGTAGCACCTTCTGGGAATTCATTCAGTTAGTTCCAGCACAAGTTGGTTGAAGATGTAGGCCAGGGAGGTTTTAGTTGGGTAATATACTCACACACAAAGTATACATCTACTTGCATATGTATAAATACATCATTATTATGTGTGTATACACATAATTATATTAAATTATAGCAATATATCATATCACATCATATATATCATATATTGTCCTGTTGAATTATATTATACATATATTACATCACATTACATTAGAATATGTTATATTATTATACATTATTGAGTAACAAGAAATAATTACACATTATATAACATATTGGTTTATCATATATATGATATGAAACATGTATAATACACAGTATATTACATATAACTATTACATATAGCTGTATAACATTACATATAACTATAGAATGAACACATATAAGTACACACATATATTTCTATTTTGAATATATAGCCCAAATCCATATAAATCCATTGTATGGATTTACATATTATTTCCCTCCAAGAGAATGTAACTCCTTGAAGTCAGGAATGGTTCATTTTTGTCTTTGAATCCATAGTGCCCCAAATATGGTAACAGCCTAATAAATGTTGGGTGAATTATATTGAATTGAGTTAGAGATCTACATCCTGTAGGTTGCAATTATACTATTATAGGAAGAATTTTTTAGATAAGAAAATTAGTATGGTGTAAGTGAATAAAAAATCAACTTCAGAGTCAGAGAAATCTGGGTTTAGATCTTATTCCTGACATAGATTGGTTGTATAATTGTAAGCAAGACACTTAACAAGAAATTCTCCATGTCCACAGTTTTTAGATGGCCTGCCGATCTGCATCAATAGAAGATTTTGGGAGTGTTACTATGTGAATAAATCACTGGTTTGGTCCTGCCTCCTGACTTCCATGCCTCCAAAAAGTTATTAGTCAAAAATCTGCCAGCCGTGAAAGTTAAGTACAGTAAAGAAAGTGGCTCACATTTGCTCCGTCCAGGTTCTTCTTAGAAATCACCACCTGCATTGTACAGGTAGATATATAAACAAAAAATGTCATTAAACTTTGGTCGGCCATCCTTTTTTAACAAGTCTGGGCAGGTGAATGAATAAGAGACTTTAACAAGCCTATTAAGCACAAAACTTTCATTCTGACCAGGATGCTTAAGGTGGAACTAAAGCAGTTTGGGGACATCTCCTCTACATTCTTTAATTCCAAAGGCAACCTAATTACAAAATACCTTCTGAATTTAATAATCTAGTCTTTCCCTGTCTTTGTTATATATAATCATATAACCTTCTTTTAATCCTTCTAACAGTTAATTTCTGAGATACTTGAGAGAGTAGTTTATTGGCTGTAGGTAGGTATGCTTAGCATTGGAAGCATTTGGGAAGGAGTTACATCCAATGTTTTCATTGTACAATGGAAATAAGATACATTTTTTTTTTTTTTGGCAGAGGCAGCTGATTCCTCCCTTGTATTACTGCCTCTCTGTATACATTTCTGTCTGGAGTGTGTCTCCAATTGTGTCTCAAACTCTCTCAAGTTAATGAACTTTTAAATTTCTGGACTGGATATCTCCCTCCAGGCAAGTCACTGTCATAACTGATAATGGGGAAAGAGATAGAAATCCTTTCCATCATGCTCACTATCTCCTTGAAGGTATCTCATTCTACAACTTTCTCAGTCAACAGACTTGACTGTTTCCCCTTTTCTAGAGTTTGGTTATTTAAATCGCCCAGAGATCTGGCTAGTTCATTCACTCAACCAATTTCATTGCTTCCTGGATTCACACAGTGCTTAGGACAGTATCTAGCACTTAGTAAGTGTTTAATAAATATTGATTGATTGGTTGGTCTGTTCTTTGTTTTCTGTGATTACATCTGTAGAGGGGAGGGGAAGGAACTCCCATCTTAACATATAAATTAATACAAGGTAATTATAAATAGGTATACACATGAACAATTTGGGGTGTCAGGAAAGGCAAAACTCACTTTCTTCTTGTGTGAATTTATTCTCTCCTATGGTATAAGTATACTTATTGAATAAATTTCCCAAATGTATAGATCCAGCTCCAATCTCTCCTCTGAATTCTAATCCCTCATCTCCACCTGCCCATTGGACATTGTGTCTCTGATGTTCCACTAGTACCTCATAACCTCAGCAAGATGAAAACTGAACTCATCAGGACTTGAATTCAATTCCCACCTCTATATGACAAAATTGTACAAAATCACTTAACTTCTCTGGCTCTGTTTTTTTATCTATAAATGAGAGAGCTGAATTGAAAAGAACTTACTTAGTTTCCTTTTAACTCTAAATATGACCTCAAGAAATTATGACTTTCCTCCTAAATATGACACTCCTCCTAATTTTACTTTTATATTAGCCCACTTCTCGCCATCACTTGGACATCTCTCATGGTCTTTCTTTTGTTTAAAGCTATTTATTTTCAAAACATATGCATATATAATTTTCACCATTCACCCTTGCAAAAACTTGTGTTGCAAAAATTTTCTCTCCCTTCCCCCAACCTCTCCTCTAGATGGCAAGTAATTCAGTGTATGTTGAACATATGCAATTCTTTTATACATATTTCCACACTCATCATGCTACACAAGAAATATCAGATCAAAAAGGGAAAAAATGAGAAAGAAAACAAAATGCAAGAAAACAACAACAAAAAAGTGTAAATACTATGTTGTGATCCACACTCAGTTCCCACAGTCCTCTCTCTGAATGTGGATGGCTCTCTTCATCACAAGACCATTGAAAATAGTTTGAATCATCTTGTTGAAAATAGCCAAGTCCATCAGAATTGATCATCACATAATCTTGCTATTGTTGTGTACAATATTTTCCTGCTTCTACTCACTTCACTTAGCATCAGTTCATCTAAGTCTCTCTAGGCCTCTTTAAAATCATCCTATTGATCGTTTCTTATAGAACAATAACATTCCATTACATTCATATACCATGGCTTAATCAGCCATTCTCCAATTGAGGGGCATCCACTTAGTTTCCAGTTTCTTGCCACAAACATTTTTGCACACATAGGTCCTTTTCCATTTTTATGCTCTCTTTAATCTCTCATGTTCTTATGTCTCCAAAGTGATCAGCTCATCTCTAGTAAGGAGTTTCTCTCTTTTCCATCCTTCTCATAGTTACCAAAATAATATTTCTAATGAACAGGGCTCACCCTCTTATTCCCCTGATCAGTGCTTCCCTTTGGATAAACTAGAAACTACTTAGACCATCATTTAGAACTCTCTACAATCTGGTTCCAGTTTTCGATTCTTATTTCACATTCTTCTCCTTTACATACCCTAGATTCCAGCCAAACTAGATTTCTAACTGTTTTCTGATCTCACTCTACATCCCTTCAGGCTGCCCTTTATGCCTGGAGTACATTCTCTCTTCTAATCTTTTCCGGTTAAAATCCTTCTTTTCCTCTAAGGCTCCAGTAAGCCGGCAGCTCCTACATGAAGTCTTAAGAAATCTGATAACATTAGTTTACATTTACTCAGTATTGTAAAGTTTAAAGCCCTTTGTATTTGATTTTGACAACAGCTTTATGAAGTTAACTCTATTATTATCCTCATTTCATTAGTGAAGAAACTGAGGCAGACAGGTTAAGTGACTTGCTCAGGATTGCATAGTTAGCATGTATCTGAAGTGGGATTTGAATTTATCTTCCTTGCTATCCTACTTAAAGTATTTTTTTCTTCCCCAAATTGGTCTGGAAAACTTTCCTCCTTCTCTCTTTTCCACTCTAGCTTGTGTTATACATACTTTGATACCTACCCTATTCTTGTATAATCTGTAAACTCCTTGAAGGCAGGAATTGTCATTTTTCATCTTCATATCCCCAGCAGCTAGTGTTTTCTATAGTTTTACTTTCTACAAACAAAAGGAATATTTGTTGAATTAAACTGAATTGACTTAGTTGAATTGAAATGAATGATGGGTATGTCTTGGATTCCACCCAAAATATTTTAGTTACTAATATGGAAAGCATCATCATGACAACAGGTAATAGAGGGACTGAGGGTGACCTTTTCCTATTGGAAGTAACTGATAGAAAATGTGAGTAAAATTTCATGAGGATGGGAGAAGAGCAGAGAAAAAAACCATAGAATTAAAGATGGAGCCAATAGCAATGATTCCCACACTAAGGGAAGAAGACAGTTTTGTGTTCCTAAATCCTGATTGGTGGAATTTCCATTCTGCGTAATCTGAATGAAAATCATTTTTTAAGGGTAGTTTGTTCTGTCAGAAGATAATTATGTTCTCCTGTATGCTATTTATTCATAGGCTTCAATAGAAAGCCCAAGTGGGGTTATTTTAGTGGTGGTAAAGAGAGGAGATGGGAACATCTAGAACAGGATGCAACAATTGGAAGAATGTTGCTCTTATCAGGGACCCACAGCAATAGAGAGAAACTCTCCTCATCCAGGGTATAAGCTGAGGCAGGTTTTTGTTTTTGTTTTTGTTTTTTTTGTTTTTTCCCCCTTTGTAACTGAAAGGAGATCCTGAGAAAGATGAATGGTATTGGGAAAAGTCTCTGCCAACAAGAGCTAAAGCTGTCCCAGTCCAAACAATTTAAATTTAAATTCTCTCTGGACACATGCCCCACCCAGGCTCTTTGGAACTTCCCAGGAATCTCTGCTTCAAAGGAGTAAGCCCAGTTTCGCTCTTTCTGCTCATCCCCATTGCCTAGCTCATCTGTGGTGCAGTCTTGAAGAGAGAGAGTAAAATCCCTGGAAGATGTCAAGCTTCCAGAAAAGAATTTAACACTCTCTTTTCTCTTTTTTTCTCTAGAGCTAAATCTGAAATTTGGGGAAGAGCTATAAAAGGAGACTTATTTGTTGATTTTGGCAGGGGTTGGGAAAAAATATCAGGGAAATTATCTTTTAATTTATTTTGCAAATGAGTAATCAGAACAATAGAATATTAGAGTTTCTTTTGTCCAGTTCCCTCATTTTACAGAGGAAGAAACACAGGATGGGGTGATGTAAGGGTGGATGGTGGGGTTGAGTAACCAACTATGGTAGAAAGAATGCATTCTACTAGAGAGAACCCCACCTAGTATATGTAGTCTTGGAATTACAATCTAGTCATGTTCTTCCAACTAATAGACATTTGACTTCTTTGAATTTCCATCCTCCTCTGTAAAATGGGGATAATATAGGTACCTGCCTCCTATGGTTGTTATGAGGACGTTGTTGCTGAATTATTTTCCAGTCATGTCTGATTTTTTTGTGATGCAGTTGGGGGTTTTCTTGGCAAAGAAATGGGAGTAGTCTGCCCTTTCCTTCTCCAGTTCATTTTATAGATGAGGAAACTGAGGCAGTGTTAAATGATTTACTCAGTCATAAAGATAGCATGGTGAGGATAAATTGAGATAATGATTGTGAAGTGTTTTGTAAACCTTAAATGATGTTATTGTTATTATTATTGCTATCTTTTTTTTTTTTTTTTTTGAAAAACTGCTTTGGAAAAAGCACTCAATCTAGAGTTCAGACACCAGGAATTCATATCCTGATTCTGTGTGACCTTGGATACATTATTTAACTTTCCTAGATCTTAATGTCTGCATCTATAAAATGAAAGTGTTGGAAGAGATGACCTCTAAGGGTTTTCTTGGATATATTCTTCTTTTTGCATGTTCCTGGAATCTCTGATATTAGGATCTATACACTTTGGTCTTTATATGTCCAGATTGTACCCAGAACCCACACAGATCTTTCTTTGAAAACAGGAGTGCAAAATTTACTGAGTTTATAGAATTAATTTGTATGTTGATAATTTAGCTCCAGCAAGTATGCAAATCAGTGTTCATTAAAATGCAAATCATCTCAGTTTGTCCATTAATCATTCTTCCCCCCTCCCCCCAGTTATGTATTATAAATTCCTTCCTCTTTCCTGGCTCCCTACCATCTGTCTATAGAGATATTCAGGTTGCCCCAATCCTAGAGAAAAATGTACACAGATACATACCCATACATAAACAGAATAAGTTTTTTTCACCTTTCATTCCCAAATTAGACCTAATGTCTCCACTTTCTCATGAACTACTCACTCTTCTAACTGCTGTTGTCTGACTCCTGACTCAATGACATTATAAAAAGCCACTTAGGATTTTACTTGAGAGATCCAATAATCTTTTTAAAAAATAATCCTCAAAAATGACATGTTTTATTCCAGATCCTTTCCTTTTGAAAAAAAAAATTATCATATGATCAACTGTGATGGACTTGGCTATTTTCTTTCTTTCTTTCTTTTTTTATTAAAACTTTTGATTTTCAAAATGTATGCATGGATAATTTTCAACATTCACCCTTGCAAAACCTCATGTGCCAGTTTTTTTCCCCCTCCCTTTCCCCAAACCTCTCCCCTAGATGGCAAGTAATTCAATATATGTTAAAAATGTGCAATTCTTCTATACATAATTCTACAATTATTGTGCTGCACAAGAAATATCAGATCAAAAAGGAAAAACAATGAGAAAGAAAACAAAAAGCAAGCAAACAAAAACAAAGGGGGTGTAAATACTATGTTGTGGTCCACACTCAGTCCCCACAGTCCTCTCTCTGGCTATAGATGCCTCTCTTCATCATAAGATCATTGGAACTAGTTTGAATCATCTCATTGTTCAGAAGAGCCATGTCTATCAGAACTGATCATTGCATAGTTTTGTATAGTCATGTACAATGATCTCCCGGCTCTGCTCATTTCACTCAGCATTGGTTCATGTAAATCTCTCCAGGCCTCTCTATATTCATCCTATTGGTCATTTCTTACAGAACAATAATGTTCCATAACATTCTCCAATTGATGGGCATCCACTCAGTTTCCAGTTTCTGGCCACTACAAACAGGGCTCCCCAAACATTTTGGCACATGTGGGTCCCTTTCCCTTCTTTAAGATCTCTTTGGGATATAAGCCCAGTAGAAACACTGCTGGGTCCAAGGATAGCACAATTTGAGAGCCCTTTGGGCATAGTTCCAGGTTGCTCTCCAGAATGGTTGAGTCAGTTCACAACTCTACCAACAATGTATCATTGTCCGGGTTTTCCCACATCTCCTCCAACATTCATCATTATCTTTTCCTGTCATCTTAGCCAAACTGACAGGTGTGTAGAGGTAAGAGCTGTCTCAATTTGCACAGTGATCTTTATTTTTAGTTTTCATTCCCCGTGTCCTCTCCACATTGTCATTATTATCTTTGACTACTCTCTCCTTCCCTTGCTTCTGAGATAGTAGTTTCCTCATATTCCTTTCTTCAGAAGGATGTCTCTTTAGTTGCCTTGGAAGGCTTTTTCCCTGATTAGTGTTTCTTAAAGTACTAAATTATTATTCTGCTGTCTTCTCTCTCTCCTTTGTCCCTTGGCAATCACATTCATTCCTTCAGCTTGTTATCCCCTTTCATATAGATAATCTTCAGATGTATAAATTCAATCCCAAGCTCTCTCAAGTTCCAAATACATATTTCCAACCATCTACAAGACTTCTATCTATGTCTGAATGTTGTGCTAGCATCTCAAAGTCAACATATTCAAATGGGAACTTGGCTTTCTTCTAAAAACCTGTTCCTCAATAGGCCCCCAAAAGTTGCTAAACTATGTGTACCCTTTCACCTAGCAATATCACTATTAATTCCATGCAAAGAAAATTTTTAAAAGAACCCAAAATGTATACAAATATTTGTTTTTAAATCGGAGAATGATAGAATAAAGTTTTCGTATAGCAATATAATAGAATGCTATTATATCACAAAAAATTATGTAGAGGATGATTTCTAAGAAATCTGGGAAGGTATATGAAGTGATACAAATTTAAATGAATAGAACCAGGTGAACAATTTATCCAATATGGACAATATTGTAAAAACAAACAACTTTGAAAGATTTATGAATCTGGTCAACAACAGTGTCCAAGGATAATTTCAGAGGAACCTGCCTCCCAACAGATAGGTTATGGGTTAAATGCACGCATACTCACACTCACATACACATGTGTATATATGTACATATGTATGTATATTTGGACATAGCCACTGCAGGAATTTTTTTTTTAAACTATGCATATTTGTTAAAATATTTTGTGTTATCTTTTACAATAGAGAGAATACTTAATAGGAGGGTGAGAATATATTTTTGTTCATTGAAGAAATACATTAAATTTAAAAACTAAAGAGTGAGAAAGATCTGAGAAAGGAAGGAATTGCAGAGCATAATTGACTCTAGAAACCAACCTTGAATTGTATAAACATATTATATTTCAGGACACATATGATGTAAATATGTTCAATTTTTTTGCATGTATGTGTACACAGTTTAAATCACTATATTTTGGTATCATTTGTCTTAAATATTTTCTTCATTGTTACCATCATTCATTTAATGTCCCATGTTAAAAATTTGGTACTTCTCTTTTTCTCACTGCTCACAAAAGATCATTATATTATCATAATATAGAGCTACAAGAGTTTTTAGGGGTCATCTAGTTATAGAATCAGAGAATCAAACCTGGAAGGGTCCTTGGAGATCTCTTGGTCTAACCCTAACATTTTACCACTAGCCAGAGATTCATAGGGAAATGAAGTATTTTCCTCAAGGCAGAATAGGTAGTAAGTGGTAGAATTATAGAAAACCAGAGTTGAAAGGGGTCTCTGAGACTACCTAGTTCATTCCTAAAAAACACATGAGAAAATATCATCCAACTTTTGCTTACAGACCTTCAGATGCCCTTTGAACAGCACTAATTGTTAGGAAGTTGTTTTCATATAATCCTACAATTTTTATTCATCACGTCTAGTTCTGCCCTCTGGAGTTAAGGAGAGCAAATTCAGTCCTTTCTCTACTATCAGTTCTTCAAATATTTGAAAAGAACTTAACCAATATTCATGATATCTGTAGTTTTTGGACATTTGTAGAGCTCTTATTCTTGCTGTAATGGACTGCTTTCAGTCCTAATTGCCCTTCTTGCAATAAAAAAGAGAGGATTCAGGCAATTCTCATCTCTAGTGTCTTATGCCCACCACTTCAGAGTTTGGGAGAAAATCTCTTAAACAAAACTTGGTGTAGCCATTAACAAAGTCAATTTTTAAAAGTACTCAATAGATGAAATAGATATAGGGTATAATAAAGCTATGTATTTCCTTCATTACAAAAGGAAGACTTAAAACACAGCAGTCTCATAAAACAGAATTAGCAAATGCTGTAAACATAAAATAATAATATATCACACCTCTTCCTAAAGGTAAAGACATTGTGGGATTGCTGAATTAATATTTCACTTTAATTGTCTGTACAACTCACAAAATTGAGATCTCTGACCAGCCAGGGAATGGGCTTGGACTTTCTTAATGCTTTCAGTTGTAGCATTTTTTGAAGAGTCATTATCTTCTCCTCTGAAGTTGTAGGAATGGTTTGGGAATTAAGGAATTCTCAAACTCAAGAGGTAACCACTAAAGTGAGAATTATTTATCTCTCTGGACTCTTATTCAATGACCTGTGCTCAGGAAAAGAAACACAAAGTAGAAGAGGGAGCCAATGTCATGCCCAAAAAGGCCAGAATATGTTTTTGTTGACATGTCTTCTGGGACATTATCTGGGAGAGGAACAGAAGGAGAAAAATCTCCTTTCACTTTGCTTGGAATCCAAGGGGGAACTAGAAGATTCCCAGAGCTATTGTATTCAAAATGATGAGGGATAGAAAAGTTGGATTTTTCTTTTTTTGCTTTTCTTTTTGTTACCTTCAGGAGTAATAGTTTCTACTGGCTTAATCATCTTTCTAGTAGCCTTCCAGACACAAGGATCAGTGAGACATGGCCTTATCATCCCAAAGCACAAGGTCTTCAGCAAAGCAAAAAATGCAACTTCATGGGAGCCGCCCTGGCCCAGAAAATTGGGAGGTGGGGCCTCCCCTGATTACCTTGATTAGGGCCAGAATGCATGATCTCAAGGTTTTCTATCTTCCCAATTGTATTATTTTGGATATACTCAAGTTTATCACTGTCAACCCTAAATCAACCTGAACCAACACAATACGAAAAATATTGTTTGACCTGAACTAGATTGGGAATATCACTGACACCATCCTTAGTCCTTAGATGAAGGTTATTAAAAAACAAACAAAATCCCCCCAAATAATAGCATTTTTGGCTTCCAGAACATACACAATTTGGGGTTAGCTTGCAGTCTACTAAAACCTTCAGTTCTTTTTCAGACAAATTGAGATCTATGTCTACTTCATACTCTGTATAGAATATTATGTTCTTTTGCTTCTGAATTGATTTTTTGAACCTGAATATAGACTTTACATTTATCCATATTGATAATCTCTTATTTGATTTGGCCTAATATACTAACTTGTCAAGGACCATTTGGGTCTTGATCCTATCATTTAGCTCTTTAGGTTTGCCTCCCAGCTTTGTGACATCTGAAAACTTAATGTCCTATTATTTAGGCAAATATAAACTCCTCTGTTTGGCATTTAAGATTCTTCACAACCTGACTCTAAACTACCTTTACAAGATAATTAGTATTATTACATGCCTCATTCCGTTCACATATTTTTGATCCTGTTTTCTGTTCCTCACATATAATATTTGACATCCAATGTTCTTAGGCCTTCTCACAGGTTGTTTCTATGTTGGAATATTTCTTCTACTTGCCTCCATTTCTTCAAATTCTTAGTTTTCTTTAAAGTTCAGACGAACCATCACTTCTTTCCTTAGTCCTTTGCTGATTCCCCAGCTGCTGGTATTTGCTGCTAAACTTACCTTGTATTTATTTGGTACACACACACATGTATATACACATGTATAAACATATAGGTATATATTTAATTGGGGTACATATACACACATATATGCATGCATATATGTGTGTATTTATCTGTCTAGAAAACTACAAATTGCTTTCCCAGTAGAAAGTCAGCTCCTTGGGAAAGGGCTCCACATGTAAAAATGTTTGTGGCAGCCCTTTTTTAGAGACAAAAAACTGAAAACTGAGTGGATGCCCATCAGTTGGAGAATGGTTGAATAAATTATGGTATATGAATGCTAATAGAATATTATTTTTCTGAAAGAAATGACCAATTGGATGATTTCAGGGAAGCCAAGAGAGACTTATATGAACTGATGCTAAGTGAAATGAGCAGAACCAAGAGATCATTATGCACAGTAACAACAAGATTATACAATGATCAATTCTAATAAAGATCTGATAATTCAGGCCAGTTACAATGGTCTTGTGATGAAGAGAGCCATCTGCTCCAGAGAGAGGACTGTGGACACTGAGTAGCATCACAACATAGCATTTTCACTTTTTTGTTGTTGTTTGCTTTCATTTTGTTCTTTCTCATTGTTTTTCTTTTTTGATCTGATTTTTCTTATGCAGCATGATAACTGTGAAAATATGTAGAGAATTGTATGTTATTAACATATATTGAATTACTTGCCATCTAGAAAAGGGGGTAGGAGTGAAGGGAGGAAAAAATTTGGAACACAAGGTTTTGCAAGGATGAATGTTGAAAATTATCCATGCATATGCTTTGAAAATAAAAAGCTTTAATAATTGATGATAGGATTATTTTATTTTTGTTTTTGTTTTCCCTAGCATAGTTCCTGGAACATAGAAATCACTAAAAAATGCTTGTTGGTTAATTGATAAATACATGCCTTTCTAGTCATTGATAAAAAGATAAAATAGTCTAGTGCCATGGACAAAACAAGTTGAGTTTGTTCAGATGCTCAACTCAACTGCCTAATGAGTACTTCTCCATAAGTGAAGTGGGAGGGTCTTAACTTCTTTCTTTCCAAGCTTGAATATTGCCTTCTTGTTTGCCTTTTTTTCCCCTGTCTTATCTAGTCTAAAGATTATTCTCTTTAACAAAGAAAACATCTTCTATTTGTAGTCATTTATCATTATGCTATTTACCCCAATGATTGGACACACACACACACACACACACACACACACACACACACATATATACATGGATGTGATTTTTATCTTTTATTTTTCATGGTGGTTTGATAATTTCCTTGTACATACACATTGTTCCCTTTAAACAACTCTCTTTCTTCTTCCTCATCAGAATTGTGACTGCTTGTGAATTCAAGTTTCATTCTTGAGAACTTCCCCTTTATCATGGGTTAATTTTCTCTGTAGAATTTGAGTCCTGGGAATCTTACCTTTCTCTGACCTTTTTGAAATTTCATCCCTCAAATCTAGCATGCATGATAGATCAGAATCTGACCCAGCTTCCTCATCTGTGCAATCACAATTTCTAAATTGGGGTGATCACTTTCCCTCAAGTTTCCCTCATCTCTACTGCAGCAACCTTCCTTAAATTCCCCACATCTTGTCTTCCACCTTTTGAAGGATAAAACTATCACTAAGCCCAAATGCTGTTAAGTGCTTAGCTTTGTGCAGAGGGAAAGCTAATAGTTGGTAATAATCTTTCCTCTCTGGTCCCTTCCATAGCATTTTCTTTGCACCTCGTGGACAAATATGTCATCATTTATGCATTAGTTAAGGATGGTTGGGTGAGATCCCCTTGCTGGTTTCATGAGGGCAAGAACTAGATCTTTTGTAAGCTTTGTTTCTCCTTCATTATCTAACATGGCACTCTATAGATAGTAGGCATTTAATAAATATTTATTGAGTCAATGAAAATTTAATCCCTATCTACTCACAAAGCTTGCTTTCCTAAGCACTGCTTTTCCAAATGTCTATTTTTCAAAGTCTCTGAAAGAAAAGAATGGCCCAAATATGGTCTTAGTGACAATGCTGTAGGACAGACTAGCCAGCCGGAAAGAAACTGAGGATAAGAGAGAATGTGAGATCACTTTGTAAATTGTAAAGGGCCTTTCAGATGGAAGGGATGATTATCATTGCTGAAGATCACATAGGCCCAGTTAGTGACAGTGACAGAATAGGAACTAGACTTCAGCTTTCCTCTGGGCATTCAAGGAGCAAGCAAACATTCATTTCAACAAACATTTACAAAGTGATTGTTTTAAAATACATTTAAGCAATGCTTTTAGAGTTTCAAAATGCTTTGCTCATATTACCATCTAGGATAAATTGTGTTGATGTGATCAAAACAATTTTAGAGCTAAGCAGTTTGAGGCTTAGAAAGACGAAATAAATAGATTGTGGCTACACAATTGGCTGAGCCTGGATGTGAATTTGATAGTTGTTAAAACTCAAGGCTTGATTGTCACAATGAATAGAGTATAGGCCCTAGAGTCAGGAGAACCTGAGTTCAAATCCAGCCTTAGATGCTTGATTCTTATTAGCTGTGTGACTGTGAGCAAATCACTTTAACAACAAGCAAGCCACAAAATTCAAAGCAATATAGTGGGGCAGCCAGATGATGTGATGGATGGAGTACTGGAGCCGGAATCAGGAAAACTTATCTTTATGAGTTCAAATATGGCCTCAGACACTTACTAGTTTTGTGACTCTGGGCAAAAAAATTGCCTCAGTTTTTTCATCTGCAAAAATGAGCTGGAGAAGGAAATGGCAAACCACTTCAGTATTTTTGCCAAGAAACCCCCAAATAGGATCATGAAGATTTGAACAAGACTGAACAACAAGAGTTAAGGCTCTTCATCTGGTGGTCTTCTTGATTAAATGCATAAATACAAACTCTACTCATCTTTCTATACATCTCCTCAAGTTCCATTGCTTGGCTTAAGCTATTATGTCAAACTCATGACCTGTGGGACATATGCAGCAGGCAGAGTTCCCAAGAGTGGATGGAACCAGATCAAACTGTAACTGGAAAATGTTTAACAAAATAAATAAAAATACAAACGTGGTGTTTTTCTAAGTCAATATACCACCTGCAAAGATCCATTTCTATTTGAGTTTGACACTGCTAACCTAAGCACTTTTCTGATATGTGTAAATTTCATCTAAATTGAATTCTGAGGCTCTCCAACAGAGTTATGTGAGCAGATCATCAGGAGGACAATGAATAAATCTATGATTTTTAGGAAACAATTTATGAATGAATGAAAAGCATTTATTTCCATGTACTAGACAGTGGAGATACAAACATTCTAAAAGGAGGGGATAGCACATAATGGGGAATGGTAGCTAGAGAAGGGACCGTTGTTCTTGAGAGTTGCAGGGATTGTGAATTGAACCAGAGGATATGTAGTATTCATGCCCTTCCTAAAAATGGAAATAATGGTTTGATAACTGTACCTGAAGTAAAATATGGAAATAGGGATTAGGAGGTCAGTCAGGGCAGACGATATGGTGAGATGCCCAGGTAGGTCCAGAATGCTGGGTGGAATATTGAGTGTGGTCTGGATTTGACTATATTAGAATGGATTTTAGGTGACTTTGTCCTCTTGCAATCACTAGAGGAAAGTGATGTAATAAATAGATGGAGCACTGAACTTGGAGTCAGAAAGACCTGAATTCAAATCCTACTAGACATACTCCCTAGCTGTGAGACCATAGCCCAATGCCTTATTACTCACCTGTAAAATAAGACAGTTGGACTTGATAGTTTCTAAAGTCCCTTCCAGCTCTAAATCTTTTTTTTTTTTAATTATAGCTTTTTATTTACAAGATATATATGCATGGGTAATTTTTCAGCATTGACAATTGCAAAACCTTTTGTTCCAATTTTTCCCCTCCTTCCCCCCACTCCCTCCCCCAGATAGCAGGTTGATCAATACATGTTAAAAATGTTAAAGTATATGTTAAATGCTATATATATATATATATATATATATATATATATATATACACACACACACACATACATGTCCATACAGTTATTTTGCCGCACAAAAAGACTCAGACTTTGAAATAGTATACAATTAGCCCGTGAAGGAAATCAAAAATGCAGGCAAACAAAAATAGAGGGATTGGGAATTCTATGTAGTGATTCATATTCATTTCCCAGAGTACTTTTGCTGGGTGTAGCTGGTTCAATTCATTACTGCTCTATTGGAACTGATTTAGTTCATCTCATTGTTGAAGAGGGCCACGTCCATCAGAATTGATCATCATGTAATATTGTTGTTGAAGTATATAATGATCTCCTGGTCCTGCTCATTTCACTCAACATCAGTTCGTGTAAATCTCTCCAGGCCTTTCTGAAATCATCCTGTTGGTCATTTCTTACAGAACAATAATATTCCATAACATTCATATACCATAATTTATTTGGCCATTCTGCAACTGATGGGCATCCACTCTGTTTCCAGTTTCTGGCCACTACAAAGAGAGCTGCCACAAATATTCTTGCACATGTGGGTCCCTTTCCCTTCTTTAAGATCTCTTTGGGATACAAGCCCAGTAGTAACACTGCTGGGTCAAAGGATATGCACAGTTTGATAACTTTTTGAGCATAGTTCCAAATTGCTCTCCAGAATAGCTGGATGTGTTCACAATTCCACCAATAATGTATCAGTGTCCCTGTTTTCCCACATCCTCTCCAACATTCATCATTATTGTTCCCTATCATTCTAGCCAATCTGACAGGTGTGTAGTGGTATCTCAGTGTTGTCTTAATTGCATTTCTCTGATTAATAATGACTTGGAGCATCTTTTCATATGGCTAGAAATAGTTTCAATTTCATCATCTGAGAATTGTCTGTTCATCTCCTTTGATCATTTATCAATTGGAGAATGGCTTGATTTCTTATAAATTAGAGTCAATTCTCTATATATTTTGGAAATGAGGCCTTTATCAGAACCTTTAACTGTAAAATGTTTTCCTAGTTTATTGCTTCCCTTCTAATCTTGTCTGCATTAGTTTTGTTTGTACAAAAACTTTTCAATTTGATATAATCAAACTTTTCTATTTTGTGATCAATAATGATCTCTAGTTCTTCTTTGATCATAAATTCCTTGCTCCTCCACAAGTCTGAGAGGTAAACTATCCTATGTTCTTCTAATTATTTATGATCTCGTTCTTTATGCCTAAATCATGAACCCATTTTGACCTTATCTTGGTGTACAGTGTTAAGTGTGGGTCCATGCCTAGTTTCTGCCATACTAATTTCCAATTTTCCCAGAAGTTTTTGTCAAACAGTGAATTCTTATCCCAAAAGCTGGAGTCTTTGGGTTTGTCAGATGCTAAATTATTAAAGTTATTGACTATTTTGTCCTTTGAACCTAACCTATTTCACTGATTAACTAGTCTATTTCTTAACCAATATCAAATGATTTTGGTAACTGCTGCTTTATAATATAAATTTAAATCTGGTATAGCTAGGCCACCTTCATTTGATTTTTTTTTTCATTAGTTCCCTTGAAATTCTTGACCTTTTGTTTTTCCATATTAACTTTGTTGTCATTTTTTCTAGGTCATAAAAATAGTTTTTTGGGAGTCTGATTGGTATAGTTCTAAATAAATAGATTAGTTTAGATACTATTGTCATCTTTATTATATTTGCTCACCCTATCTAAGAGCATTTAATATTTTTCCAATTGGTTAGATCTGACTTTATTTATGTGGAAAGTATTTTGTAGTTTTGCTCATATAGTTCCTGATTTTCCCTTGGCAGATAGATTCCCAAATATTTTATAATATCGGTAGTTACTTTAAATGGAATTTTATAATATCGGTAGTTACTTTAAATGGAATTTTATAATATCAGTAGTTACTTTAAATGGAATTTAAATGGATTTTGTTAGTGATATATAAGAATACTGATGACTTACACGGGTTTATTTTGTATCCTGCAACTTTGCTAAAGGTGTGCATTATTTTTAATAGCTTTTAGTAGAAACTCTGGCTTTCTCTAAGTATACCATTATATCATCAGCAAAGAATGATAATTTGGTTTCCTCATTGCCTACTCTAATTCCTTTCATCTCTTTCTCAATTCTTATTGCCAAAGCTAGCATTTCTAATACAATATTGAATAGTAATGGTGATAGTGGGCAACCTTGTTTCACTCCTGATTTTAATGGGAATGGTTCCAGCTTATTCTCATTACATATGATGCTTACTGATGGTTTTAAATATATGCTCCTGACTATTTTAAGGAAAAGTCCATTTATTCCTATACTCTCAAGTGTTTTTAATAGGAATGGATGTTGGATTTTATCAAATGCTTTTTTTGCATCTATTGAGATGATCATATGGTTTTTGTTAATTTGGTTATTAATATGGTCTATTATGCTAATAGTTTTCCTAATATTGAACCAGCCCTGCATTCCTGGTATAAATCCTACTTGGTCATGGTGTATTTTCCTGGGGATGATTTTCTGTAATCTTTTTGCTAATATTTTATTTCAAATTCATAATGGAGATTAGTCTATAATTTTCTTTCTCTGTTTTCAACCTATCTGGTTTAGGTATCAGTACCATATCTGTGTCATAAAAGGAATTTGGTAGGACTCCTTCATTCCCTATTTTTTCAAAAAGTTTATATAGATTGGGGCTAATTGTTCTTTAAATGTTTAGTAAAATTCACATGTAAATCCATCTAGTCCTGGGGATTTTTTCTTAGGGAGTTGATTAATAGCTTGTTCTATTTCTTTTTTTCTGAAATGGGACTATTTAAGCAATTTACTTCCTCCTCTGTTAATGTGGGAAGCCTATATTCCAGCTCTAAATCTTTAATCCCACGATCATTCCTAGTAGTGAAAAATGCTAGTGCATTGATAGACTCCATTAAAATGTACTTTAGGGAGGCAGCACAGCAGGGAAAGTTTACTGAGATGTGAATTAGGAAATCAGGCTTCTAGTCTCTCATTTGCCAACAACTCACTGTATGATATTGGAGTAATCAACTCTTTCCTCTCTACTTTCCTTTATTTTCTTACTTATAAAAATCAGTGGATTGAATTTTATAATTTCCAAGACTCTTTATAGTTCCAATGGTCTATAGTGGGAAATCACAGGAACTGGGCTTGAGTCTATCTTTGACACTTACCAGTTGTAAGACACTCCTATGAGAAATAGCATGCAATTAAACTGACAACCTCTAAGTTCCCTTCTCTTTTCTTTGTTCTT
This sequence comes from Antechinus flavipes, assembly GCF_016432865.1. Taxonomy (NCBI): domain Eukaryota; kingdom Metazoa; phylum Chordata; class Mammalia; order Dasyuromorphia; family Dasyuridae; genus Antechinus; species Antechinus flavipes. The sequence goes on along the minus strand of NC_067399.1, from coordinate 592,739,314 downwards.
TTGTGATTCCTATGGCTAGGAATTCCTTCCTTCCGTCTTGCTTTCTGGGCTCCTCTTCTTTGCTTCTTTGACTCTAAATATCATTCTCTGAACCTCAGTTTTTTCATCTGCAAAATAAGGATTATAAAATATATAGTACCTCATCTAGTACAATCATCATCGTCTCATTCATCATCACCATTATTATCCTCTTCCTCACCATTCATTTAAATCTGGAAGGGGCATTCGAGGCCCTTTCTCTTTTTAATTTTTCCTCCCTCCCTCTCTCCCTCCCTTCCTTCCTTCGTTTCTCTTTTCCTTCCTCCCCTCTCCTTCTCTCCCTCTCTCCTTTCTTCCTTCCCTCCTTCCCGTCCTCCCTCTTTCCTTCCTTCCCTCCTTCTTTCCCTCCCTCCTTCCTTCCCTCCTTCTTTTCCTATCAACTTTTTAATAGATATATAAAATGACTGCTTTTTTTTTTTTGTAGCTGAATTTAAATATATTATGATGCAAACAGAGAGAATGATGGAGATGATGTGTACCTCATCCTCTTCTCAAAGAATTTCTATTTCTCCTGTCAGGTCTCTATATTTTGAAAGCTTTTTTCTCTTTCTGTTCCATGTATCTTGGAGATCACATATATTTACCATGCCCATATCTATTAAAATATTCTTAGCTTTTTAATACATCAGTGTCATAGCTGGGCAACAATTTGAGCTATGATAATGATCTGGTTCCAGAATTTTTGATTGGTTGAGTTCTCTAGAATACTTTGAAGTCTGATCTGTCATCTCTTAGTTCATGAAAGGTAGCCAACTTGTGGTGTATAATTCTAGCTACTAGATCATGTCTTCCCAGATTTTTTGATAGGTGATAAGATTTTTCCCTTCTGCAGTGCTGTGATAGTCTCTAATGGTTTCTTTTATAGTCTGCATTGATCACTAAGACTACGTCCCTTTCAATTCACTTAAATTCCACAAATATTTATTAAGCACCTACCATGTACAATGTACTGTACTAGGTGCTGAGGATAAAAAAAGGAAAATGAAACACTCGGACCTCAGGAAGCTTACGTTCTTATAACAATACCTATTATAAAAGTCTGAAAACTTACAAAAATACTTTCAAACAAATGGATTTTCTAAGTAATAATAAAGTGTCAACATATAGACACTACTGGATTTACTGAAAGTAATTGAAAATGGTTTTATTTAGTGTTGAAGTCTATGAAATAGCTAACATCTAAGAATGGAATCAAATGTCCCTCCATGCCAACATCCTCAGGAACTCAGTTAGCTGTACATCAATAAAGAAATATCATATGATGGTGTCATCATCCACATGTTTATTAAAACAGAGATTTATGATGGAGATTCAGAATCAGATTCAGTATAGACATGAATTAACAGAAGCAGTTTTTATTGCTTTGGAGTCTGTTTTTCACAGACATTATAATTATTATTCTATAAGTTTCTTGAGATCAGGGAATATTTCATTTTCATGTTTGTGTCCTCAGCACCTAGTAGGATGTCTTGCACTGTAGACATTTAGTAAATGTTTATGGAATTGATTGCCATTGAGTTATTGTTTAATCTTGGGAAAAATCAGTTTTGGTACCTTCATTTTGTTATGTCTCCAAGGCCAATAGTTATTTGTAGAATGCCTACTATGTAGGCAGCTAGGCAGGTCAGTGGAGAGAATTGGATTTGGGGTGAGAAAAGACTTGTAATCCTGCCTCAGACACTTAGCTGTCTGACTACTGACAAATCACTTAAATTCTCCCTGTCTTAATTTTCTCATTGGTAAAATGAGGATAGTAATAGCATGTACCTTTTCGAGTTATTGTGAGAGAAAGTGAGAGTATGTAAAGTGCTTTGCAAATCTTAAAGTGCTATAAAAATTCTAAATATTACTCTGTTCAAAGCCCTGTGTCAGGTAATTAGGGGCCTGCAGAGAAATGTAGCCTTCCTCAAAAAGTTTATGATCTGTTTGGATATATATGCCATGAAAGTTAAATACCTTTCCTAAATCATGTAACTAAAAAAGATGTCACAAGAAATGTGATACATAAGTTTGGACTTAAGTTGCAAAAATTTGATTGATGAATGCTATGAATTCATAAAAGGGAGAAATCCCCATGCCAAAGTCATCTGGGAAAGCTTTTTGGAAAATATAGGAATGTGGACTTGAAAGATGGTTATGAAAAGGACTTGGTTATGAAAAGATGTTGGGCAAAATAGCATAAACAAAGACATGGAAAAATAATTTTAAACAAAATTTTATTGACACCTTGTATTTTTTGACAAAGAATTAAAACAATTCAGGCAAATTAACCAACATATATGAAAAGTCTGATATTACATACAGTGTTGCACCCATGTTCCCACCTCTGCAAAGGAAGCAACAGAAAGTACCTGTTTGTATTTCTTATGTAGGGTCTAGCTTGGTGACTATAATCTCATAGCATTCATATTTGACTGATACTGTATGTATTGTTTTCCTGGCACACTTTCAAAAGTTTACATACAATTTCCTGTGCTTGAATGAATTCTTTGTATTCTTCTTTTGTTACCTTATCGTCATAATCTACTATATTCATGAGCTACATTTTGGTTAGCTATAACCCAGTCCATGGACATCCACTCTGTTTCTACCTCTTTAATGATTAAAAAAAGTGTTACTATAAATATTTTGGCATATGTAGATCTTTTTTTTTTTTTTTTTTTTTTTTGCCATGTCACTGACCTTCTTGGTGTGTATGCTTAGCAGTAAAAACTCCAGGTCAAAGGGAACAAAACTGCTCAGAGAGAGAGAATGCTAAAGAGATTGCGAATAGATCAATTTTAGTGGAACAAAAGTGTTGGTGTAGAGGATAATAATTTCTGCCCTTTTCCCTTGCCATCTCCTAGAAATATTGAGGGAACATATTAGATAATAGCTATGAAAGTGCTTTGTGCAAGGAATTAATGTCAAATATGAATTATCTCAATTATCTGCCATCATGAAAGAGAGTAGTGTCCTGAATTATAAAAGGCTAATGAATATTTGAAAGTAAGGTAATTTTTATTTGATTTTAGAATTTTATTTGAGAGTGTGTGTGTGTGTGTGTGTGTGTCTGTGAGTGTGCATCTATTTGTCTATTTAATCATGGATAGATTTGGCTTTCCCATTAATTTCAGTTCCTTGAATACAAACCAGTTGGCAATAGGTGAAGAAACATGGTCTATATCAGGGGCAATAATTTTGCATTACTCAAATAAAACTCAGACAGAGAGACATGAAATTTAAGGTTTAGGATTAATTATGTGACCAGCTAGGGGTGTAGCCTTAGGCAAACCATTTAACTTCTGTTAGACTGTGAGTAAAAACTTAGGTTTGTTGTTGCTGTGTGTGTGTGTGTGTGTGTGTGTGTGTGTGTGTGTGTGTGTGCCTTTCTTTGTATCTCTAGGACTTAGTACAGTGTCTAGAAAATGGTAGATACTTAATAAATGCTTGTTGATTTGATTTAACTTCATTAGATCTCAGTTTTCTAATCTGTAAAAATGGTTATGCTAATTTGTTTTATCTTTTTGAGGGATTGGGGGAATCAAATGAGATGGCACAAACACTTTGAAAATTCAAAAATATTTTACAGTTTTTACATTTGAAACATAGCTTTGATGTTTTTTGTGCAACATTTGTCAAATAATTCAAATTCTTTGGTCATCACTTTTATCATCCATGAAATGAAGGTAGACTAGAAGTCCCCTCTGAGTTCTAGATCTGTGATCCCATGAACCTATTATTTAGATTAATCTGAGAATCCACTGCATATAAATACAAGGACTCGTGATTGATTGGCTTCAGTGGGGGACAACAGATTAAAAGGGGCTCCAAAGGTTGGCTTACTAAGAAATTCTGGCTCTTAGGGAACTCTGTGTCCCATAGGCACACTCTGGATTTAACAAGCACTGCCCTGCCTTCGAATTTGCTGAATCAGCTCTGATGTTCAGTATTCTCTAAATCCCAAGGGATCTCTGTGCTTGAACTTGGGAGCAGCTCTTGCTTTGTTTTTCACCATAAATGTATTGCCACTATACTGCATGAGTGACCTTTCTCAGGGCTCTGGAAGAAAGCCAAAGTCCTGAGCTAGGGACAAGGACACGTACTGAATTCATTTTGGAATAATCCCTAATGCAAGGTTTTGGAAATTGTTAAAGGGGCCAAGCATGAGCCAGGATTTTAGATCAATGTAAACTTAAATAGAAACAATGGTAATTAATTATATCATCAGATTTGGTCAATATTTAATGAAGAGTGGATGTACACATATGTACATCATTTGAAAACTAGGTCTTCAAGATTCTAGTTACTATTCCATTGCTGCCATCATTTTGAATATATTTTCTTCTCACTGCAGTGACATCCAAATGTGATTTGCAGAAGAGACTGGATCCCTGGGTGCAGAGTCCATTATAATACACAGGGAATTGGAGATTTCTCATCTTTCTTGTGACATATAACTTTCTTTGCAAAACCAAATAACTTAAAGTATTAACAAATAATTGCAATTTCCATTTGGCATTAAGTTTCCAAAGGTCAGGGAATTTGAAACCAAGTCACATAATGATGAATTGAAGAGACTGGGGCACATTTTCCTTAAAAATGAAAAGATATGAAAGTTGTCTTCAAATATCTAAAAGACTGTCATATAAAAGACATAATAGATTTATGTGGCTCTAGAAGAATGAACTAGGATCAATAGATAGAACTTATAGGGAGGAAGAATTTTGGATCGATGTAAGGAAGAACTGAATAATTAGAACTCCCAGAAAGTGGAATGAACCATTTGATGCGGTAGGGAGTTCCCTCTCACTACAGCTGTTGAAGCAGAGGATGGATTACCAGGGATGGGGGGGCAGAATGAGAATAGGGGAAGATTTATGCACTATGTAAAAGCTAGGCTAGATTAACCCTAAGGTCTCTTCAATTTTAGAACTTTAAACATGTAGAAGAATAATTTTGTATGTTTTATATGTACAGAGATGGTAGGGCTTTTTCTACCACAGGACAATGAGCCAGTATTTTATTTTCCTCTCCCTCACTCTGCTAAAGGATATAGGTAAGAAAGGAAGGAATCAGATCCAGAAAAGTAGATTGCTTTGACTTCCACTCCTTGACCTGCACCTTTTGTTCTGTCCCAAATTCTTTTTCAGGCCAATCCAAAGAGGATTTAGGGAGCAAAGTGGAATTTACCTTCCTAATTTCCATATAGTTCCTTTGTGTTTTCTTTGGTTTCCCCTACCCTACAATTGATTTTTGGGCCACTGACTCTTCTTAAAGAGTTTTAAGGGATATCTAATCCCAAATTAGTGATAATAGTGACAGTGGACTTAATTTAGTACCAAAAATGACAAAACAAAAATAAAACCTTATTTTCAGCCTGAGGCATTCAGTCTGATTTGTGCCAGGCTGTCAGTCTGCTCTTCTCAATAAATTTTCTAGTCAATGAACTAGGGTTCATTCAATGGCATCTGAGAAATGAATTCCAGAAGTTACTATGTAAAAAAGCTCAGTAACTATGAGACCAGAGGAGTAATAACCTAATTTATTTCTCTAAGCTTTATGTCATCTGAAAATTTGATAAACATTCCCCGTGCTGCTCCTAACTTTTCAGATTTTTACCTCCACTCTGACAGCATTCTCACCTAGCATATGCCATTGTTCTGTGTCTCCTTCCTCTTCTTGGTAGATTCTACTCTGGATTCATCATTATTAATACTTACTTCTCTTACAGCTCTACTCTTGGCTGTATGGAAAAACAACATTATATATTAATCTATTATTCTTGATGAATTCATGCTACCTCTTTTTGATTGCTGCCCTCCCCCTCCTTTAAATGTTCACTAACCATCCCATTGGTATGTTTTAGGCTTTCTCAAGGAGCCAAAAGTCAAGCTTTCTGATTTATAGTTAGGAGATTCCAGTTTTATCCCCCTCCCTATTTTTTTAAATCAAGAAAATTTCAATGAATCTTTCTTCTTGAATATTACAACTACTGATAGAGAGGGGGTAGCCACAGGATGTGAAGCTCCACTGATAAAAATCAGAGCTTCAGAAATAAATTTCACTTAAAAACACTGATTTTTTTCTGTGATTTCACTTTAAAGTATGTATGTGAGTTAAAAGGAAATTATTTCCATGATAAGCTAGCATACAATAGTAATAGTCTCTTAAAATATCTAATCCTATCATCAAATAACAAAATCTCAAGAATTAGTTACAGAAGGGAAAAAGGGAACAAATGACTATGCACCCACTACAAGCTAAGAACTCTGCTAAACATTTAACAAATACTATTCCATTTGATCCTAACAACTCTGGGAAGTAGGTGCTATTATGATTCTTATTTTACATTTGAGGCAACTGAGGCAGACAGAAGTAAAGTGCATTGCCCAGGGTCAAATGGCTATTAAGTGTCTGGAGCCTTTCCTCTTCCCTTCTTTGCAGACATGAATGACCATGGGTATGGTGTATGGCATATATTATTGATTGGTTTTGTGGAAGCATTTTTGGACATGAAGGTGAAAAAAAAAATATATATATATATAATATCAATAAAAGATAAAATAAAACAAATTATAAAACAATAATGTAGGGGAATTTCATTTTATGAAAAAATATATTAGATGATTCCACTGATTACTGAATTCCTATAGTATATTTACTTCAATTTAATTCAAATATTTATTAAGTTCCTACTAGTGTATGAAACACAGGGCACACAAAGATAAAATAAGGTACAATCTGTATTTTCATGAAAATACCACCTAGTAAGTAAAATTGTATTTAAATAAATAACTATAATGCCAAATAGAATACAAGAAGTGCAAAGGAGGGATCTAAATAAAATCCAAAAATAAAACTTAGAGGTGATTTGTAAAGATGAGGCTATCCTATGTCAATGCTTTATCCTTTCACAATGATGTGGCAGAAAGAAAAGCATACTGTGAGTAAGGAGATGCTTTGCCATGAATTCTATGATTCTAGACTAGTCACTTAAATTCTCTAGACATAAATTTAATCTCTTATAAAATTAGAGAATTGGTTTCCTTTCAAGTTTTCAATCAGATGATGCCGTGTATCTAGAACACATCTACAAAGTAAATCAATACACTGAATACAATGTTTTCTTCTTATATTATAGATTCTGGCAGTTCAGCCCTGACTGAACTTGGAACAGGCAGCAGTCCAGTTTGGTGCTGGCAGCCAAACTCAGGCTCATCATCACAGACCGGTACAAAGGCAGCACCTCCACACACATTGAAGACTTGAGACAGAACAGGGCAGACAGCCCTAGTCATGGAGGAATTCCAAATGTAAAGGAGGGAAAAATAACGTACAAATCTACAGAGTACAAAGAAAAACCATTTGTACCTACAGTGAGTCACATGGATATGGGAAACAAGTATTTAATTATGCTCACTGTTAAAATATCCATATTAATGGAGGTAAGCAGCAGTATGGATAATACAAATTAGCAGACAAAAATGAAACAAGATTTATTTTAGCCTTCTATATGAATTGTATGATTTTCTGGTGCCTTATTTTTCTTAAGGAATGTTAGGACTGGAATGAAGATAATTTATTACAGCCCTTCTCCCTACCAAGTTTCCCTCCCTCACCATTCAGGAAAACTGAGCACCTACAAAAGTAAGTGAGTTATCCAAGGTCACATAGCTAATCCGTAGCTGAGCCAGATCCAGATCCCGGGTCTCTTGACTTTTAATTCACTATTATTTCCACCATCAAACTGATTCAGAATTAAAACTTCTCTCTATGAAAAAGATTAGGCATTAATTAACTTAAATAGGTAGATTACATCCAATTATTCTACTTTATTCTCTGAGCTATATTGAGGTTATTGATATACATCAATTCATTGAGTACCTGCCTTTTGCTAATTACTGTTGTGCATACAATGAAATTTAAGGTATATACTATCAAGGAGTTTCCAATCTATGTAGAAAAATAAATATGTATAACAAAATAATTAGCACTATAAAGCAAAGTGAAATCAATGAGTGGTCCAGACCATAAGTGAATGTTTGGCAGTTCAAGTTGGGCTGTGAACATGTAGATATTTGAATATATTGATGCAGATACAGATGTCAACCACTTCTATCACGTCCATCAGAGACAGGCTGATGACTTGAAAGTGATCTTTGTTGCCCCCAAATTTCTGTATCATCAATAAACAATACTTTAAATTATTAGGATGGCCCTGATCAGAGCTTTCTTACCAAAATCTTTTAGAAAAAGTGAAAAATTTATTCAACCACAAGATAGAGGGACCTCCTTATTGTTAATCATGCAGGGAAATTGCCAATGAGAACACACCCAGTCACTTCCAGTATTCCTACACCTTTCAACACTTGCATGATAAAATTCAAGACATTAGGGTGGGCTTGGCTAGCCAGTGGTAATAGTAGTGTTTGTGCAGAAACATATCAAATTTTAAATGGAAGGAAAAAGCGTCTTTATTAAGATAAATAGGGTGGTGAGCCTGCTATGCTGGATCACCCATATATCCAAGCTCATGGGTGCCCACTAAAAGAACTTACAGAAAAGTTTTTATACTTTCAGGAAAGAAAAAGAGATGGGAAAGCAGAGAGGAAGTCATATGAGGAATGAGGTTGGTCATGAGACCTCAGCCACCCTTGGTAATTGGAGTGAGAAAAGTCACTTCATTCTGGTTGTTTTATCCTTTATGATCCAACCCACCATAGTATCAGCGAAAGAAGCAACAGCATTTGGTAGTTGTGGCTAGCCCAAGCTAGATATATTTACAAGGCCTCAGGCCAGTCTAGTTGAGAGTTAACTACCTCAAGATCAGGAATGCACTGACATTCCTGGGATTGTGAGAGGGAGGGGCGTTCTGTCAGTATAGCCTTTTGACATAGAAGGGAATGTTATATTTGACATAAGCAATTTTCTTGTCAATAGAAAAAGGGATCGGCTATAGTAATCTGCTCAGCTGAATTTTTTTATGTGCTTCATAATTATTTCTGATGCTCAAATTAGTACAAAATTTCTGCTTTCAGCCCTGGATTTAGGGCTAGATCTTAATGGGCAAAGGGGATTGATTAATGAAGAGAAAGGCTGTTAAAATGGGGAAGATTTCATCAAAAGCAGAGATTTAAATCAGACCTAAGATGCCAAGAAGAATAGAAGTTGGCAGAGTTTGTCAGGGTGGTCAGAGCATAAGCTCAGGAAGAGAGGTTAGTGCAGGGGGATGGGGGAAGTAAAAATTAATGAGAGAAAATTAGTGAGAAAAGGAAAAGGAAATGGGGAAATGCTGACAAAGAAAGAAAAGTTTACTGTGGTTTTCAAGTCAAGTGATTAAAAAGGTTATGGAGGTAACTGTTAATGGTAGCTTGGGGTGAAGTGTAGATACCCACCAGCAGCTCCGATAATAGGACTAATAATTTCATTCAGTACGAGGAAGCAGGGAAAATTTTTCAGTGATTTTAATTGTGAAGTATACTTCTTTGTTTGCCACAGCCAAGTAATTAGTTCCCATGTTCCAAGCCTTGGTTGATCTCTCTCCTGGAAGAAGATGGGAAGGCACTTGTGGAATGCTTCTGCAAAGTCCAGGTTATCTAGGGGCAATAATTTGTTCCTAAAAACAAATAATAAGAAACACTTCAGTAGGGAGAAAAAAATTCTGAATTAGTTTAGAAAAAAAATTGATGCTTTTAGGATGTTGAAGAACAGAGGAATGTTTGATAGAGCAGGGTGGGAAGAGAAAGGAGATCTTTAAAATTTTTTTTTAAATTCAGTTTCATTATGTTTTCAGTTTCAAATTCTCTTATTTTTTCTTCCTTTCCCTCTTCTACTGAGAAGGTAAGAAAAAGAAAATATGCTTCAAATATTCATAATTATACAAAAAATTCCTGAATTAGCCATGTAAAAATAATAAAAAGCAAGAAGAAAAGAATATGCTTCAGTCTGTACTCTGAATCTATCAACTCTCTTTCTAGAGTTATCTCTTTCTAGATGTTTATGCTGAGTCTTTTGGAACTGTGATTGGTTATCGTGTGCATCAGAGTCCTCAGGTCTTCTAAAGTTGATTATCTTTGCAATATTGTTTTTATTGTATAAATTCTTCTTCTGGAGAGCTATCTGCATCTAGAAAGAGGACTATGGGGATTGAATGTGGATCACAACATAGAACTTTCATCTTTGTTGTTGTCATTTGCTTGCTTTTTTTTTTCTTTCTCATTTTTTTTCTTTTCTGATCTGATTTTTTTTTTTTTTTGTGCAGAATGATAAATGTGGAAATATGTTTAGAAAAATTTCAAGTGTTTAATCTATATTGGATTACTTGCTGTCTAGGGGACGGGATGGGAGGAAGGAAGGGAGAAAAATTTGGAACACAACATTTTGGGAGGATGAATGTTGAAAACTTTTCATGTATTTTGGAAATAAAAAAATATTACTAAAAATTTAAAAGAATGAATTCTTCTGGGGCAGCTAGTTGGTGTAGTGGATAGAACACCAGCCCTGAAGTCAGGAAATTAGTGAGAAAAGGAACACTCAGACACTTAATACTTCCTGACTATGTGTGGGGAAGTTATGTAACCCTAGTTGCCTTAGAAAAAAAAAAAGAAGAAATTCTTCTCCTGGTTCTGCTCACTATACTTTGTATCAGTTCATATAAATCTTCCCAAGTTTTTGTGAAGCCAATCCTTTCTTACCATATAGTAGTATTTCATTATCTTCATATACCATTACTTGTTCAGCCATCCCTCAATTTTTGGATAGTCCATCATCTTCTAGTTTTTTTTGCTATAAATATTTTTGTACATATAGGTCAGCAGTGGAGAGAGTTCAGGGCCTAGAGTCAGGAAGACTCATCTTTCCAAATTCAAATCTGACCTCAGTTACTAGCTGTGAAAAACTTGTTTTCTTCAGTTCCTCATCTGTAAAACAAGCTAGAGAAGGAGATGGCAAACCTCTCCAGCATCTTTGACAAGAAAATCCCATATGGGTCACAAAGAGTCAAATCTGAGTGAAAAATGACTGAATAACAATATGTAGGTTCTTAGAAAAAGGAGATATAATATAATTCAAGTTAAATAAATTTGAGGGAGTTCTTGAAGAGGAGAGAGCTGAGGAGAAAGCAACTGCTTATCCTCTGAGAAATGATAATGTAGAGTTGCAAACATCAGACAAGAGATTATTCAGTTATGGTTAAAGTGATAAAGAAAAGTAGCAGTGATTGGTAACTCCCTGCTTAGGAGCTATGAGGAAGTTATTTATCAAACTAATAACAAAAAGAGAGAGAGCTCTGTTGTATTCCCAGACATATACAAGACATAACAGAGAATCTCTAAAGACTTCTCCAAACCACCTACTTCTGGGGATTCATGTGTTCACACATGCTGTTGCCGGAAGGAAACCGCAAAGTATGGATGAAGAGTACAGAGTCTTGTGCAAAAAACAGAAATCCACAGCAGCAGATTGTTTTCCTTAATGCTTCCCATTACTGATAGGAGATCCAGAAGGGAAAAGTTGTGTTTTAATGATAGCACAAAATGACTGATGGAGTAAATACCCAAGATAAGAAATGGAATAGAAAGAGAATAATTAATTCCCCTTGTTGATTCAAGTCACTTGGTCCACACGAACCAACTACATTCTTGGGTAATTATAAAATGGGTAGATGTAACAGCTGAATCACTTTCAATAATAATTGAAAAATTGTAGGGAGCAGGAGAAGAGCTATGAGGCTGGAGAAAGGCAATATTGTCTCAATTTCTTTAAAAAATGAAAAAAAGAAAAGAAATTGCAAACCATAGCCAATAAGCTTGACTTTTATTCTTGGAGAAATTCTATAATGGAGCATTAAAGAGACAGTGAATGTCTTAAAAAGGAAGTGGTGATTACAAAGAGTGATCTTCACCAAGGAAAGGTCATGTCAAAGTCATCTTATTTCCTTTTATTTCATAGTTAACCACAAGAAAATCAGAGGAATACTATAAATATAGTTTATACTTTCAAAAAACCTAAATATTGTTAAAAAGTTCATAATGTACCCGGTACTATTTTTATTCCAAAGGCAGAGATGTGGACTAGAGGATAACATTTTAAAATGGGTAGAATGGTAGGACTCTATGGTAATCATTGATAATTTGATGTTGGTTAGGCAGAAAAATCTCAGTAGATTGTCCCAGGAATCTGTGCTTGGCCCAGTTTAACCTTTTTTTTTTTTTTTTTTTTTTTTAAAATCCAAGACTTTCCTAAAGGCATAAGAGACATACTATCAAATAATTAAATGAGGTAGAACAGGAAAGAGACAGCTAACACAATGAATGTCAAAATCAGCATGCAGAAAGTTCTGAAAAGGCAGAAACTCTGGTCTGAATAGGATATGATGAAATTCAGAAAGAATAAAAGTAAAGTTTTAAATTTGAGTCCAGAAAAATCAGCTTCACAAGTATTAGTTGGAAGAAGCATGATTAGAAAGCAGTTTCACTGAAAAAGACCTGGAGTTTTTAGCGGGCTCCATGTGAAACAGCAGGTTAATGTAGCAGCCAAAAAAACCCTAATGCAATCTTAAGCTATATTAAGAGAGGCATAGTTTCCAGGAATAATGAGGTGATAAGCCCACTACGCTGTGCTCTGCTTAGACTACACCCCGAGTATATTGTTCATTTCTGAGTACCACAGTTTAGGAAGGACATTGGCAAGCTGGAGAGCATCCAGAAAAAGGTAACTAGGAGGTTTATTAAGTGCTTGCTATGAGCTAGTCCCTGGCAATATAAAGAGAAGCAAAAACTGTCAGCACTCTGAAGGAGCTATCATTATAATGGAGAAGGCAACATGAAAATAACTAGGTACATACAAGATAATCACAGAATAGATGGAAGGTAATTTCAAAGAGAAAAGCACTGGTAGTTGGGGAGCCCAGGAAAAGTTTACAATGGAAGGCAGGATTTTAATGGAGTCTTGAATGAAACTAGGGAATTAGAAGACTGAGGTGAGGTTGGAAAGTATTCTAGATATAGGAGACAGTCATTGCAAGAACTTTTGAGATGTCATGTGAGAAGAATAGAAAGTAGGTCAATATTTCTTTATCTTAGAATATATCCTGTAAGGGAGTAAAGTGTGAAAAGACTAAAAAATATAAGGAGTGGCTAGATTATAAAGATTTTTACATGCAAAACAAGAGATCTTCATTTTTGATTAAGGAGGTAACAGTTGAGTTTATTGAGTAGGGGAATGCCTTTGACAAATGTTGAAGGACAAGGTACTTAATCTCTTTTTGACTTGATTTACTTTTCTGGAAAATTTAAGATAATAATAGAACCTATTTCCCTGAGTTGTTGTGAGATTCAAATGAAATAGCAATTGTAAACATTGTGCCATTGGAAGGAATTGGGTTTTTTAGCCTGGCAAAGACTTTAGAATAGTGTATGGAGTATTGTTATGTGAAGGAGGGATGAGATTTGTTCTACTTGAGATCATAAACCAAAACTTGATGCAACGGGGGAAGAAGAGCTTCCCCAAAATTTCCGTAGTGGAGTAGTAATTGGGAGATAATGGACTTCCCCTTCTCGCAGGTCTTAGAACGGAATTGGATGACCGCTTTTCAGTTATAATATAGTAGGGGTTCTGTGGTGAGCATGGGTTGGATTGATGGTCTCCTGGGTTCTTTTCAGTTCTGGATTTCTGTGATTTTTAGTGGTTTGGTGAGGAGGCAAGTCTGGCTAGGACACATGCTTACCTTTAATGCTGATCTTAGAATTGTAAAGGATATCACAGGCAATCACCTACCTAGCTCTTTCTATTAGATTCCCTACAAATTACAACCGGGAGTTGCCAGGCCATCTATTTAGGATGAGTTTGGATCACTCCATCAAAGCTATTGGAAATCATAGTCTACCAAGGGAATTAAAGAATTAAAGTAAGATGGGTAAAAAGCCTATTATAGGAAGAAGCCATGGGGTCCATCCTCCTTATTTTGTAAATGAAGAGTCTAAACAACTTGCTCAAGATGGCTGGTAGTGAGTGTCAAGAGGTGAGATTTATTCTCAAGTCAAATGCCTGTAGCAAGGCAGCTAGATGACATACTATCAGGGGTCCTCAAACTGCAGCCCGCGGGCCAGAGGTGGCAGCTGAGGACGTTTATCCCCCTCACCCAGGGCTATGAAGTTTCTTTATTTAAAGGCCCACAAAACAAAGTTTTTGTTTTTACTATAGTCTGGCCCTCCAACAGTCTGAGGGACAGTGAGGGCTCCCTATGAGGACCCCTGAAATGGATAAACTGACTGTTGGGCATGGACTCTGGAAGACCTGAGTTCAAATATGGCCTCAGCCACTTGCTGGCTGTGTGACTCTGGACAAGGCACCTAATCTCTTTTTTGCTTGGTTTACTTTTCTGTAAAAAGTGGGAATAGTAATAGCATTTATCTCCCTGGGTTGTTATGAGATTCAAATGAGATAACAATTGTAAAGTGTCTGGCAGGTAGTAAGCACGCTGTAAATGTTAACTGTTATTGTGATTATCATTATTATTATTATTTATTAGAGCCAGTGACTTTTCTACTTCCTTTCTCTCTTTAGCCCTTTCAATCTGACTTCTACTTTCCTGAAACTAAAGTCATACATCAACAAATCCAATGATTGTTTTCTATGATCTTTGATATTTGTGCAGCCTTTAATATTGTTGACCACCCCCATTGACTCCTTTAAACTTCCTCTTCCCTGGGATTTTTCATTTTCTTGGTATTCCTCCCATGTTTCTGCTAAATTTTTTTTATCATTGTCTCTCACCCCTCAAACTCTTTAAATCTAGGTACCACCTAAATATTATCCTTGGCCCATTTCCTTTTTGTTTGTTTGTTTGTTTTTTGTGCTAGATTCTCTCTGAGTGATCTCATCCCAAAACTGTAGTTATCTCTTCTCCACATGAGTCCAAGCCTTGTCGTTAAGCTTGGATCCCTCTCCTAAACAAGTCTTCCATTTTCTTTTGCTTTCTGGGTACCTTCCCTTAGGTGCCACTTCAAAATCATTGCATCTATAACCAAACATAAGATCACAAATTGAGAGCTGGAAGGCAGTTTGGAGGCTACCTAGCCCAGCCTCCTCACCTTATTTGAGATGGAGAAAGGTTAAGTGAGTTGCCCAGAGTCACATTGCTAGCAAATATCTGAAGTAGGATTTTAACTTGGGCCTTTCTAACTCCATCAGGGTCCTATCCACAATGCCATATGCTCTTTCACAAGGATAGTAATAAGGATTTGGTCAATGATTTCACTAGTATAGGGAAGTCTCAGATGAAGAAACTTCTCTCAATTCAAGTTGGGATCTTCTCTGCAGCTCATTGTATTAGAGTGGCCTAGAACTCTGAAAAATGACCAAGCTCATCCATTCAGTATATTTCAGTGGAATGACTTGAAATCATGTCTTTTGACTCCAAGAGCAGCTCTCCACTAACTGGGACACACTGCTCTTTAATCTTTCCAATGCATTGCTCTGATTGTGTTGGTCTATTGGTCTAAAGACCAATTTGCCCACTACATACCCATGTCCTTAACAAATTAAATTCAAATGCTTAGTCTGGCATTTAATGCCCTTTATAATCTGTGTCCTATTTACTTTTTTCAGTCCTTTCAGAGAACCACAGTTTAGTTGTTCAGGGCTTCTATTGCTGTCTACTTCTATATGAACCCTAACTTCTAGCCAAGCTATCCTAATTATTATCCCTTAAATGTTCCCCATACTTCTCTATATTTGTTTGTGCCATTCTTTCTACTTGTAATGTGTTCCTTCTTCCATCTCCATAGTATAGTAGAAGTAAAACCAGATGGAGCATCAGGAGGAGAGTTGGGTTTTAGTCTTGGATTTGTTACCAGCCAACTGTATAACCCTGGTCAATTAATTCATTTCCCCTCCCTCAGCCTCAGTTTTCTTATTTATAAAATAAGGTCAGATCAGATGATTTCTGGGAGTCTATATAGAGACTCTCAGTCTCTATAATTTTGTCTTCTTTTGGAATACTTTCTGCCTTTTGGGACCAACTCAAATGCTTTCTCCTTCTTGAAGCTGTTCTTGAATCCCCTAAGGAGCTGTATCTGTCCCTCCTTTTCTTGCACATTACCTTCTTCCTCATATTGGAATTACTTTTGTACCTATTTTCCCTTCCATATGGTATATAGAGTTCTGCGAAGAGAAAAGTCATGGCTTTTTTTTGTTTTTCCTTGTCTTTCATAGTGCATTTGTATGTAAGAAATATCCGACGTATGTCTGTTGGATTGTGGAACAAATATCGAATGTCCACTCTGCCTGTGTTATACCCTGGGGGAAGATACAAAGATGTATAGAGTGTAGGCTCTCTGCTCTCAAGAAGCTTAAACACTAAGTGGGAAACAGTGTGTGCATGAAACAACTGAGCATAAGGAGCACAAAGGAGCATAAAAGCAGCAAAGGAGCATAAAAGGAAGGGTAGGGATGGTAAGGGCTTGGAGGAGGGAGAAACACCATAGTTCCTTGCCACAATCCAATGTCAGGGTCAGGCTTAGGGGCACTCATTCCTGCAGATTAGAGCAATCTCTTCAGTCGTCTATGTTGGTTAGTTGTTTCCCTTGTTTTTGAAGAGGACCAAAATGACATCATTGTGTTAGAGTCAAGTTACAGTGTGTCTGATTGTGGCTGATTGGACCAGTATGAGCTCAGAAGGCTCTCCCACAGATTGAACACAAATAGTCCATGTGAACATTTGGGGTGGATTCTCTAAATTTGTGCATCTTGTGGGTTTTTTTTTCTTTTGAGCTTCTTCAATTCTGTTTTGCTGCTAGAGCAGTCTTTGTAAAGGGCAGCACAGTGTTCATTTTATTTACTTAGGCTGCTGTAGCCGCTGATCTGCATAAGTGAACACTTATGGTTGATTTTGTACAACAGTCACAGCTTCCCTTCTCTTCATTATTTGCTTTAGGATTTATTCTTGTAGAATCTCCTTTTCCAGGCAGACTTAACAGGAAGGAGCTTTAGCTCTCATCTAGTTCATTCCCACCTTATTTTAGAAAAGAGAAACTGAGTTCCAGTGGCAAGAAATGACTTAAGTGCCTAAGATTTTCCCATAATAAGTAGGAGAGGCAGTATTTGAACCTTGGAAATGCTGAGAGTGAAAAGATTTCTGGGAGAGAAATATGAATGAATTTCTAATGGAAGACTAAATATTGATCCTTCCCTCCTTTCATGATGTGGTGGAGAGCACTGAAATTAGACCGGAAGAATTTGGCTTAAATCTTGTTTTGGCGACTTGAGCAAACTCCCATAATAGCCACCTGTGCAGGTCTGTGAGTCTGTGACAGGTCAAAGACTGAAATGCTGGGATGTGCTAGTTCAGTATCTTCTGCCTAAACTCCACTCCCTCTCTACTCTCGTCCATGAATTTCCATGCTCGTCTAGTCAGTGGATCAGAGACGTGTGTGTGTGTGTGTGTGTGTGTGTGTGTGTGTGTGTTTGCACGGATCACCTTCTGTTATATCTGATGAATCCTCCCAACTGAGTTGAGCCAAGGGGAAATCCAAAGGTCATATTTCAGGTGGAAAGAGGAGGCGGAGGTCGCAGGGCACATTGTTCTGCTACTCTGGCTGCTGGCAGGTCCACACAGAGGAATTAGAAGAACTGCACCAAAGGATGGGGAGGAGAAAAGGATGTTCTCTGTATTCAATGCCACGGACTGGGACTGGCTCTAGGACTCCCAAAGTTTTGTAGTGTTGTTTTTAAACACAATCGTTCTTTTTTGGTCCTCACAGGTTGAACAACCAACATTAATATTGAGGAAAGCATAAGGAGTAAGGAGCACTTGCCATTGTTCAGGTCTTTTCCTGGGGATGTAGCTGTGTCTTTCTGATCAGGTGGAGTGATCTGGGAATTAGCCCGTAGATAAAATTCTGGAGACAGGAGAAACAATATCTTCCCCTTCACCACCATCTCTAGTTTATAGGTAAGGACATTTGCCTCTCTCTTCCCAGTGTTTCAAAGAGCGTTAAGTAAGCTTTGCATTCATTGACTTACTACAAATTGTTATTCTTTCCAGCGTATAAGGAAGTGGCTTCCCCCAGATCATCTGAAGTTCCAAAGGCCCACAGGGAGCCAGGTATTACTCTTCTTATCAGTTAATTTAACAGGTATTAAACTTGCTCCAGCCAATGAAACCTAGTTGTAATGGGCTGAAGCTCGAGTTGATGCACTGAGGTCCCAAGCACGTGAGGCTAAATAGTAATTGGACCATACTCTATTAATATATAAGCTTGGAGAAAGAATGGCCCCGCCCACTCTTTGTGCAAGTCCTGATGTGTTGCATAGGAAATGAGGATTTTGTGGGTGGAGGCAGAGGGATGGAGAGAGAAGGGGAAAGAGGCTGCTGGCTGGCTCTTGTTGCAGCTGCTCACATTGCTAATCCCCCTTCATCTCAAAAAGAATAAAGATTGAAGATTTTCCCTTAACCTGAATTCCTGACTCTGGCTGATTTTAAAATATGTGGTCATCACACCTAGTAGGACCAGAAATCATTAGGTAGCTACTTAAAGGAATTCAGGGTTGTCTGGGACTTCCCGGAACTTCCCCTGGGACCTCTGAGAGCCTTGTTCCTAATAGCAAACTGGCTCAGATGTATTTTTGTATCATTTCTTTGGTTATCTTTTCAGGGTAATTCAAAAGGAAAAAGCAAACAAAAAACAAACTACTACATTTGAAAGAGATTTATTTTAAACAGTCATTTTCTTCACCAAACGTGGGACTGAAAGACCAATGGGTGGACAGACAAAGAGTCAGCTTATTCAAAGAAAGATTTTGTGAAATGGTGAGACAGCATGATCTGAGTCCAGATTGGATAAGTTTCTCTTATAAATGAGTTTTTAGCTTGGATATGGAGATTAACTATCTAAGCCAAGTCAATAGCATAAGCTTCATCATCTGTTTGGTCAAATCCCAGAACAACAAACTCAGAGGTAGTGTCCAAATGCATTTGTTGATTGCTATTGCCTGAAAGAAGCAGACCAGTGAATGGAGATGGGAATATGCTTGGAGATATTGATTCAAATGATATTTGTGGTCCTTGTACCTTTATCTATAAAACATCTTTCAAAGCACTTAGCAGGAATTCAGTCCTCCAGTTGGTACCATGATATCCCAATGGGATATAAGGGGAGAGATTTATGGGTCAGAGAATTTGAGTAAAGCTCTCCATTTTATAGGATGTGCCAGTAGAGTTAAATTTTTATAGTTCAACAAATTCCATTCCATCCCATTCAACAAACATTTATTAGGCACCTACTGTATTCGCTTCCTGGGGAGATGCAACATTTAAAGAACTTACTAGCTTATTAACTTACTTTGACTTTAGCTGATTATGGAATCTCAGAGTCTAGGAGTAACATTTAATTCAAACCATATTTTCACAAATAAAGGAACAGAGACTTAGAGAGAGGAATGGCTTGCCTACAGAATAGATAGCTATAAATATATAATAGATAATGTTATATTATGATATAATATAAAATAATATAAATATATAATAGATAGCTATAAATCAAAGAGCTGGGACTCAAACTATGGTTTCCTTGTATATTAGTCCAGGAGCATATTTCAACTTGTACAAGGTTTTAGAATTACAGAATCTTGAGTTGAAAAAGCCATTGTCTGGCCTAATCCCCCACTGAAAGCAGGAACGAAGCCCCTCTCATAAAACCCTGCTGGATGGCCATCCAGCCTGTTCCAATTTTAGAAGGCTCTAATTATAAGAAAGACTTTTATTATATTACAGAAATCCACCTCAGACAATTTCTACCTTTCAGTCTTATTTCTGCCTTCTGGTGCTCCCCAGTATAAGTCACATACTAGCTGGTCCAAGGGCCAAGTGGTGCCTGTAACTAGGGATGTCCCACCCAACACCTCGTGCTCACATTAACATCTGTGCCATCATTTCTCTCGGTCTATGGGGCTGTTCCTCAGTGTGGCGCAGCCCTGGGTATGCATTTTCTTTTTTTTTATTTATCAATGATAGCTTCTGTCACCCACATGCCAAAACCAAATTTTCTTATCTTTTTTTAGGCTTCGGGGAGCGGGGGGGGGGGGAAGCGTTCATTAGGATGCTACAGAGTTCACTGCATGCTTTAAAATCAGCGACAAAGCCTAAGCTCACTTCTTGTGACAAGACTCTGAATATAATCATAGATCTGTCACCAAGTCTGTAGGCTTATGAGGGGTTGTCAGATCTTCTGAAGTGAGGGATGCTGGGCAAAAAAAAAAAAAAATCTATTTCATGAGAAGGGAAAAAAACAACAAAGAATTATATGGCATTAAAAAAAACAAAGAAGAAAAAGTCAGACTAAACTTGATGTTGCCAAAGAGGAGATTTTAGATAATGCAAAATTTCCGCTACTTTCTTAAGAGAATATAAAAGATGCCCCAGGAAGAACATCCATAGTAGCAAAGTTCTGAGCTGCCTGAGATACATCAGATTTGACATTCTCTCTCTCTCTTCCCCCACCCCTTCTCCTCCAACCTTCAACTCAAATTTCTATTTAAGACTGTTCCTTCTGCTTCTTCTGGGACATATCCTGAGTTAATAGAATTGAAAAAATTTCATCCTTTGCAGTGAGGTAAATTTAGGTATAGGACACCATCAGGCCACTGGGATGCTGATGTGATTCTTAGTAGGAACTTTAATAACTCTAAATAGTTTTCTGACCCGGGAGAAATAATTTAATATCATGCCTCAGTTTCCCCCATGAGTGAAAACTCAATAGAGAGTAGACGCACACTTTAGGTGAGGATTTTATTAAGCAAACTCTAAAGTCTTTTCCCAACTTCCTAAAGTCTCTAATTCTGCTCTGGATTTGGAATCCTAACCTGAAACGAAGTTTTTAGCTCCTTCTGAGGAGTACATATTGAATAGCAGAAGCATTTTTTATTCTCCTGAAACAGCTTCTTGGGCTTAGCTCCTTTAGCTTGAGAAGTTTAGGCTTCCAAATTTGCATCCAAATCCTTCTGACATGAGTGTGATTTGTCCAGGAGCTAAGGTAAACTGTTTTTGAGGGCAAGTGTAGACAATCTCTCCTGTTATTCAGATTTCTCAGGAAAGTTCGGTGTGGGGAGACACAGAAAAAGGCAAGCTCTATAAACAATTGGTGACCTCGGTTATCTCTGAGGTTCTCAGTGTACTCTATGGGGCCCGATTACACCACTCTCTCCTAATCTCCACCATTGGTGGAAAGCTTCCAGCACCCCAGCTAAAGTGATTTTCCAGCTCTCAATAATAATGTGGCGTAAAGGGGACCACAGATTACTCCAAGCTTTGTCGCTGAGTAGCATTTCAGTGGGGAATCGGCAGAGGAAGAGCCGGATAATGTTTACATCATGCCCTTCTGTAATATCCCAGGGCAGTTAACTCTCCTTCAGCACAAAATTCACTGCGGAATAACTCAGATTACATGGAAATTAGTCATAGAAACATGGCCTTTAAGCCGATCCTTTCCTTTTTGTTTCCTCTCCTTTCACTCACCCAATGCTCCAGTGAGAATATTACATTCATTCAGCAACAAGGCTGACTGTGTGCTGAAAATCTACTTTATATTTCAGG
This sequence comes from Antechinus flavipes, assembly GCF_016432865.1. Lineage (NCBI taxonomy): Eukaryota > Metazoa > Chordata > Mammalia > Dasyuromorphia > Dasyuridae > Antechinus > Antechinus flavipes. Next base: position 592,717,701 of record NC_067399.1, on the reverse strand, counting down.
TCCCTCTAATCTCCCTAATATTGTTAAATACTGTAGTATAAGCTCCACATAGATTGTGATGGAATTTAGGTAAGAGTGGCACAAATATCCATTTTTAAATGCAGGCTAAGAGCACTTTCAGGTCTAGAATCCTGTTTTGCATCCTGCTGCTGACAATACCGTTCTCTGCAGCTGTTGTTCAGTTGTGTCCTATTCTCCACGACTCTATTTGGGGTTTTCTTGGCCAAGAACCACTGAAGTGATTTGCCATTTCCTTCTCCAGCTTATTTGACAAATGAGGAAACTGAGGCAAGTAGAGTAGACTTTCCCCCCATGGTCACATAGCTAGTTATGTATCTGAGGCCAGACTTAAACTCAGGAAGACCAGTCTCCCTAATTCCAGGCCCAGTCTTCTATCTATTTCTCTATTCTATCTATAGATATTTTGATATTACATTGATATATTATGAGATGATATGATAATGTGATGTGATATGATAATATATTGATATAATATAAGATATATGTGATATTATAAAGGAAACCAATAGTTATATTGAAATGCAGTAATAAATTTTTTTTAAAAAGTTCATGGACCCCAGATTAGGAACTCTAGTCCTACCTAAGCAAATATAAGTTTCTAATAAATGGAAGTACTTATAAGTAAATAATCATTATTACATACATACATAATAATGACTATTATAGATGTGTATATATGTATATATATATTTGTAATCACATATGTATATGTGTATATATGCAAATATCTCTCTATACTATACATATACTATATACATATATACTAATATATAGTATATGTGAACATATGTATCTATATATACATATAAAGAAAAACAGTAAAGAAGACATTAGTGAAATAGTAAATAGAAAGAAAATCTGGGAATAAACATTAAAGAATCTTTGCTCTTTTGATTCCTGTGTTTACTTCTTGGTGCTAGAGCGATGGGTTACCTTAATAACAACTGGAAGTTTGAATTATTTTCCTCATTCATCATGCTCCGTGTCAACTTCATTGTCAACTTCTTTTAGAAGACTCTTTATTCTGGCAAATATTCCTCACTTTTTAAGTTGTTAGACCTTAGTTCTCTTCTAGATCTCAATCTATCCTGTTATGTCCTAGGATTATATGGACTTGGGACACACACACACACACAACTGATGTAAAAGCTATTTAACCAGAATTAACTATAAACACTTTAAAAGTTTAATTCCATGTAAGCAAATGATGCTTAATTAGAAATCATTCTCTTTCCCTTGAGGCAGTTTCTCAGTCTTAATCAAGCTGTTGCTGTTTAGTTGTTTTCAAGCTGTTGTTCAGTTGTTTTCAGTCATTTCCTACTCTTCATGACCCCTTTGCAGTTTTCTTGGCAAAGATACTAGAGGGTTCGCCTTTTCTTTCTCCAGATCATTTTACAGATGAGGAAACTGGAGACAAACAAGGTGAAATGACTTGCCCAGTGTCACACAGCTAGTAAGTATCTGACAAAAGATTTAACTTAAAAAGATGAAACTTTTTGATTCCAGACCTGCCACTCTATTCACTGCACTGCCTAGCTACTAGTTAATCAAGCTAGCTACTGTCTGTACTTGAAATAAAAAAAAAAAAATGAGTTTTCATAAATATTATGTTATTCAGACTTTTCAATAATTCATATTGATCTCTCCCCACCATTGTTCCAAATAGATGTTTTTAACTAAGATTGTTCACATCATTGTCTTTCAGAGAGACAAACACACATTTATGTTTCAGAATACAGAGTCTTCTAAAAGAAGTTGCTGGGGAGACTCTTCTGAGGGCAACAGGAGCCATCCAGTTGTGGTATATTCACAGTTATCTGGAGAGCAAGGCAGCCCAGGAAGGAAAATAGGCATATATTTGCAAAACGTTGAGTCTATCACTTCAAGAATTGCCCAACTCAGTCCCCTGGTGTCTGCCTCAGGATCTAACCCCAGGAAGCCTTACCCTAGATCTCACTTCTTGGGGGGAAGGGGCTCAGACTTTGTGATTCCTAAATATTTTGATCCCATTTCTACTCCAGGCACTAATTTCTGGGTTTGACCTTCACCTCCACAGCCTACATTCTGGTTACCAAAACTTGGATTTTTTGGCTTCCGAGGTCCTTCTATCCCTGCCACTCTGTGAAACAGCCTGCCTTAGGCCTGGAGCCTCCACCTTTTTATTTCCCTATGTTGGGGGATGGGGGTGGGGGTGGCAGCTGTGTTTGGACAGCTCTAGTTTGCCCATCAACTTTAGTTCACCACCTTGATAAAAGGTATAAAACAAAACATATTTTTCCTCATAGCTGAGTATCCCAACAGGGTAAATGCTGGTCCTGATCCCCCTGGCTACTCTCTGTGCAGACACCAAACTGCTTAGCAGCTGCTTCTGCTGTCCATTCATTTTGGGGATGATTTCTCTGAATGCTGCCTGCAGCATGGAGTGGCTGTGGACTCTGGTTAAATAGGGGTTTTGTTGTTCAGTGAAGAATCGCCCTTACAGGAAACCTGCAGCTATTAGCCAGATGGCCTTCAGTCACTCATCCAACATGATAGCCATTTGATGGAAAACTTTTTCAGATACCATTTTAGAACTGTCCAAATATAGTTCTAGGCTTCATGTCATGTTGTCTTAGAAGCTGCATTTGGGGAGCCGCCCTGCTGTCTCTCAGTGGGGACGATGTTCTCTTGTTGTTTTTGAGCAGGTAGTTCTCTTGACTATAAAGAACTTGTTCTACCTGAAAATGTGCTTTTCTTGCCTTAAATAGAAGAAATTGAAGGTCAGACTTTGAATTTAATTGTTTTTAATGGGGAAAAAGGGGAAAGGATACTGACCTCTGTTTTGCTGACACTGGACAATTCAGATGGTGCTCCTGGTGCTTTTAATGCATAATTGTTTTGTTATTATTATTGAATTATGCCCAATTCCTTATGACTCCATTTGGGTTTCTTAAAAAAAAATTATTTAGTATTTTTAATTTTTCCCCAATTACATGTAAAAACAATTTAAACATTCTTTTTTTTTTTTTTTTTTTTAAATTTTGAGTTCCAAATTCTTTTACTTCCTCTCTTCCAACCCCCTCATTGGAAAGGCAAGTAATTTGATATAGGTTATACATGTGTAGTCATGCAAAGTCCATATTAGTCATCTTATGAAAGAAAACATAGACCCAAAAATAATCAAAAAAAATTAAAAAGTAAAAAACAAGCATGCTTCAATCTGTATTCAGACACTATCAATTCTTTGTCTGGGGATGGATAGCCTTTTTCATCATAAATCTTTTTGAGTTGCTTTGGATGATTGTATTGCTGAGAATAGCTCAGTTATTCACAGCTGATTATCTTACAATTTTGCTGTTACATTGTACATAATGCATTTCACTTTGCATCAACTCATGTTAAGTTTTTCCAGGTTTTCTGCGAACATCCTGTTTGTCATTTCTTATAGCACAATAGTATTCCATAACAATCACATAGCACAATTTGTTCAGCCATTCCCCAAATGATATCCATCCTTGCAATTTCCAACTCGCTGCCACCATAAAAGAGCTGCTATAAATGCTTCTGTACATATAGGTCTTTTCCCTTTTGTTTCTATCTCTTTTTGGATACAGAGCTAATAGCACAGCTAGGTCAAAGAGTATGCATGTTTTTATAGCTCTTTGGACATAATTCCAAATTGTCCTAAAGAATGGTTGAAATGCAGTGATTCAAGGCAATTCCAATAAACTTGGGTGGAAAATGCCAATTGCATCTAGAGAGATAACTATGGAGACTGAATGTAGATAAAAGCATAGTATTTTCACCTTTTTGTTTCTTTCCTTCTTGTGTTTTTTTTTTTTTTTTTCCCTTTTGACCTGATTTTTCTTGCACAACATGACAAATATGGAAATATATTTAAAAGGATTATACATCTTTAACCTATATGAGATTGCTTGCTATCTTGAGGAGCAGAGAGAAAAGGGAGAGGAGAAAAATTTAGAGCACAAAGTTTTACAAAAGTGAATGTTGAAAACTATCTGTACATGTATTTAGAAACATATTATTTTAAAAAGAATGGTTGAATCAGTTCATATTCCACCAACAGTTCATTAATGTTTCATTTCCACACATCTCCTCTAACAATTGTAATTCTCCTTTTCTGTCCTATTAACCAATCTAATAGGTATGAGATAGTACTTCATAATTGTTTAAATTTGCATTCCTTCAATCAGTGATTTAGAGCATCTTCTCATATGGCTATAGATAGCTTTGATTATGTCCTTTGAAAATTATTCATATCTCTTGATCATTTATTAATTGGGTAATGGCTCCTATTTTTATGGTTCTCTATATATTTGAAAAATTAGGCCTTTGTCAGAGAAATTTGCTTCAAAATTTTTTTCATAGTTATGATTGCTAAATGTATTTTTCTCAATCCTATTCCCCTCCACCCATTTATTCTATTTGCTCTATCCTTTCACCTTCTTTCCTTTTCAAAAGTGTTTTTGCTTCTGACTAATGCTTCCCTCAATCTGCCTTCCCCTTAATCACCCCAGTTCACTTGTTTTACTGTAGCCACAAGTTCTGCTGTGCTAGTGCTTCTCCTTCTCCTGGGTCTACCATGCAGGGCTGTGACCCAGGTGTAATATGGCAAAGCTCCCAGTGCCAGCAGAGAGACTCCTGTAATCTCTTTCTGATCATTCGTTCCACTCCTATATTGTTTGGGGGATAAGAGCAACTGCTGTTGCTGCTGCTGATTTAGTGGCTCTCAAGGTCTGTTCCTGATTTGTTGGGGCCTGGTCTACACTGGCACAGCCTTCAGTGGATTGTAATCCTGTAGACTGTGATAGATGTAACAGGCCTTTCTTATGGACTTTCTAAGTTTTTTTGGCTGGAAAATTATTTCTCCCTGTCCATTTGTGGGTCTGCAACTTCAAGAATTGTTTTATGACTTTATTTAAAGGTATCCTGAGGTATTTAAAGGGGGGTTTTGCCTCCCCATTTGGGCTTTTCTTGATAATCATTTCATTATTTTAATTGTTAATTATTTGAAATAACATATGTATATACTTCTATGTTTCAAAAGCAATATAAGTAGAAAAAGTTATAAAATAAGCATAGAGAAATAAAGTTTTCAAATGAAATAGGATTTCTCTTTCAATCCCCTCCTCCCACTCTCAATCATCTGTTCTCCACAAGCTGTTTTCTTTTCATCATCTCATAGCTGGTTTAAATAGAAAGACCTGTTGAAATCACACCACAGAGAAATGGAACTTTGGCAATCTGGGCATACAGCCATGATGACCACCAGTCTTATAGGAACTCATCCATAAGTCTTGCTGTTCACTCGTTTCTCTGTTCAAGTGCCCCATGGACTCTAGCTCGAAGAGAAGAGGAAGCCTTGTTGAAGTTACAATTCTTTCAAAGCTGAGTTCTTGTTTAGGTATGGGTTGGTATAAATAGCAACTGCAGCTCTATCTATCTCAGAGATTATGTGTTCATTACCACAAAAGGAGGACTGAGGTTTTTGGACCATTAATACAATGCTCTGTGTTGCTCATCTGTGCTATATTAAGACAGGGAGACGCTTGAGAAGTCTTGACAAACCAGGACTTCTGAGGGCAGCTGGGAGTAGGGGAAGGAAGTCCTTGCACATAAGTCATGCTCCTATGAAACTTGATTAGCTTTCAGAAGAGGATGCTCAGTGGCTGGATCTGAGCCAGATACCTCCATCTGGTTGCTTTCTTTCTGTAACTACACAGCTCATTCCACATTTTACTAAAATAAAGTCTACTCTGCACCATAAAGTTTAAAGAATATAAGAGGGTATTGTAAAACCTCTTAGACTACACAAATCGGCAACCACCCAGTAGTGAAGAGGAAAAGAATTTTAACCCATTCCTTACTACTGAGCAAGTACATTCTGGTAGGTTTTGCTATCAGAAAATGTTTTTATAATCGGGGGAAAATATACTTTAAAAGTTTCTACTAGCACTTAAACTTTTAAAAGCTTTACAAAAACGTACTATTTTTTCAAGCAAAAAATAGTTCTCCACAAAATAATTCCCTATGAAACCTTTAAAAATGGGAGCAATAAAAAGATCCAAGAGTTGATTAAGCTTTCTTTAGATCTCTGCTTTCCTGAGGATCTAGAGGCCTACTTTTGTTTAAGCAACAACAATGTGCATTTGCAAAGTAAAAGGTTAGCTCTAACCTTTTAAAGATAGGAAATCTTATCTTTGATAAGATCTCACCTTTATATTTAGTGATTCATGAATCTTTGATTCAATCAATTGGGGCACTCCCTCTCCCACCAAAATGATAACTTCTTTAGGACTCAGTAGATAAAATCTGTAGGATTATTGCATATACATTACATAAACCAGAACTTGTTAAATATCCCCCAATTGGTGCCTTCCACATGTATAATTCATTTCCCAATATATTCCTTTTTGACCAAAAATTATTCCTAGTAACAATGAGAAAAAAAAATTGCATATTTTAATGAGCTATGGCCTAAAAAATTCATCACATGGATCTTGTTCAGTCTTTTCAGTCATGTTTGACTCTTCATGACTCCATTTGGGGTTTTCTTGGCAAAGATATTGGAATTGTTTGACATTTTCTTCTCCACTTCATTTTACAAGTAAGGAAACTGAGGCAAATGAGGTTAAGTGATTTGTGCAGTGTCATACAATTAATAAGTGTTTGAGACCAGAGTTGAACTTGGGAAGATAAGACTTCCTGACTCGAGATCTAGTACTTTATCCACTGTGCCACCTATTTGTCACTTGGAAGCTTATATTTTAAAAAGTCAATAATTATGTTTATGTGCAGCATTTAGCAGTTCTAGCATTTCATTCAATGAAAGAAGACATGAAGCTAGTCCTGTAGTAGAGTGGAAAAGAAAGGAAAAAGTTTTGAACTAAGGACCTAGGTCAAATCTTTCCTTTGTCATTTACTACATATGTCACTTCTCTGGACTTGAGCTTCTCATTTAAAAATGATTGGGTTGGACTAGATTACTGCATATACATTACATAAACCAGAACTTGTTAAATATTCCCCAATTGGTGCCTTCCACATGTATAATTCATTTCCCAATATATTCCTTCTTGACCAAAAATTATTCCTGGTAACAAAGAGAAAAAAAAGTTAAACTTTCAAAAATTTATTTTATTTGAAAACAACAAACAAACCAGTAAGGAAAAACAAAAACAGAAAAGGAGTACAAAACAAGAGAACATTGTCATGTGCCCAGCAGACTATCAAGGAGGATTCAAAATATATAACAAATTACTAGATCAAGAAGGTATATATATTAGTAAAAGAAATCATATTCATAAATGTCCATTTTTTCCTTTACTTCCTTGTAAATTGTTCTTTGGTTCTCTGCGGCAAACCTTATTTACTTTATTCTTTGCCCCCACTTTTTCCCCTTCTCACTCCCAAGCAAGCTGCAGTTAAGAAAAGATATATTTATATATACATATGTAGATACACACACTCATATACCCCCCATATACACGCCTTTCTTATCCCTGCTGCCTCTTTAGTTAAATTCTGCTCCATAACTTGCCTTGCTATTACTTGATCCCTTCCCCACCCCCACCCCTCAAGGATCCTTCCCTAGTCTTCTTCCTTCATCCTTAGTTTCTCCAGTTAAACAAACTTTTTTTAAAAATCACATAAAACAATTCTGACTATATATGCAAGATTCAAAATCTATGGTTTCCTATTTCTACAAAGAAGGGAAGTAAAATATGTTCCCATTTCTCTTCTTCAGAACCAAGTTTTGTCATGATAACTTCATAGCACTCAGTTTTGACTCATTTGTTGTTCTTTCCATTTACATCATATTTACTGTTTCCCTCTGATTCTGCCTACATTATTCTGCATCGGTTCATATATTTTCTTAATCTCCCTATATTCTTCTTAATCATTGTTTCTTAAAGCATAGTACCATTCATGAAGAGGTATGCTGGAAATAGTTTAAACAAGCTCACTGTTCAATTGCCTAGATTTTAAAAAGTGATGAAGAATATATCAAATACTTGGATGCTATCATGTCCCACTTAATCTTCTCCAAAATAAATAGCCTCATATGGCATGATATTGAAGTCCTTCACCATCCTGGTAACTCTTCTTTGGACATTATCCTTTGGATTTGTTCAAGTAGACAATAAACCGATATGTTTCAGAACTGGAACCAAAACCCAGGTCTCTATTTTGGAATCACCATTTTCTCATTCTATTATATTACCTCATGGCACCCTAAGCTTTATCATAATTCATAAATATAGTTCTCCATAGCACATATTTTCACCAAATGGATTTTAGGTGATACACCTTTTGTGTGTATCTCCCTACCTTTTCCTTTAGAAGAACTCTCCTACTTTAGAACTCAAGTGGGTATTTGAAAACTAATACCCAGGAGTATCATAGTGCTTAGTAGCTGAAGGTGTTCTAGGTGAGACTAGGTGATTGCTTGTCAGGGATGTAATAAAGGCCATTCATTCACTGTACTGTGGATTGGACTAACAGAAGTGTCAAACTTACTGTCACATTATAATGTTAATTTGTATTTTTCTAAATTAATATTTACCTCTTAGGGAGTCTTTTTTATCTGAGTTTGACATCTCTGGAATAGAGGACCCTAAAGTCCCTTCCAACATTGAGAATCTGTAATTCCATGGTGATGAGACCTTCTGAAAGTAGGCTGGTGTTGTCTAGTGATACATAGCTTATCAATGAAAGTATATCTAAAGTCTTTCAAGATTTGTAAGATCTGTCAGAGATTGTGATCTACTAGTATAGCTTTTGAGACTTCACGCTATGTCATTATTAGTTATTGAGTGATGAGCCTGTTATAACTTTAAAAAAAATTCTATTTTTCAATAAACAAGTATCTACTTTCTTTCCTTTCCATCTTGTGTACCTTTTCTTTCCACTACACCAACATAAATTCTCCTGTAACAAATAAGCACAGTCAAATAAAACAAATTCTCATATTGGCCACATCCAAAAATATATGTCTCATCCTCTACCTTGAGTTCATTGTTTCTGTCAAGAAATGGGTAGCCTCTTTCAACAACCAGTCCTATGGAATTGTCCTTAATTGTTGTGTTGGTTAGAGTTCTTAAACTTTTCAGAATTGTTCATCTTTATATCCTTATTATAATATAAATTGTTCTGTTGGTTCTACTTACTTCATCAAATAGCAATTCTTGGAAGTCTCAGGTTTCTCTGAAAAGATTTCCTGAACTTAGGAAACAATGTTTCCACTAATCGTTCTATCATTTTTCACTTCTATCCCATCTTTCTCATTCCTTTTATTGTCAAATTTCTGAAAAGAGTAGTTTATACTCATTACCTTACTCTTCTATTGCTATTTGTAATTTGGATTTAGTCCCTATTAAACTAGTGAAATTTACTGTAAAACCACCAACAACCTTCTAGTTGCTATACTTCCTTATGTCTCATTCCTTCTTTCTTTAAACTATTTTCCTTGAAAATTACATCTACTTACATGGGTTTATCTGTGACTCTCAAATATAGATGAATGTAGATGTAGATGATAATGAAATGTATGTATGTTTGGCTAGCTCTGCATCTCCAACTGTCAGTGTGAACATATAGCCAACACTTTAAATTCCCCATGTTTCAAACTATCCTCATCAATTTTTTATTTATTTAATATTTTATTTCCCCCAATTAAATGTAAAAACAATTTTTAACATTTGACTTTTAAAATTTTGACTTCCAAATTTTCTCCCTTTCTTCTTCCTCTTCCCTCTTATTGAGAATATATAGAAAACTAGCAATTTGATATAGGTTATACATGCGCAGTCATGTAAAACATGTTTCCATATTAGTCATATTGCTTAAGAAAACACTGACCAAAGAAAGAAAACCCATGAGAAAAATAAAGAAAGTAAAAAAATATACTTCAATCAGCATTCAGACTCCATCAGGTTTTTCTCTGGAGATGGACAGTATTTTTCATCATAAATCCTTAGGAAGTGTTTTGGAGTATTGCATTACTGAAAACAGTTGAAATCATTCACAATTGATCATCATACAATATTGCTGCTACTGTGACAATGTTCTCTCACTTCATTTTGCATTAATTTATGTAAGTCTTTCCAGGTTTTTCTGAGAGCATCCTGCTCATCATTTCTTTCAGCATAATAATACTAATCAGTTTTCTATCTAACCTAGTTCTTCTTCCACAAATTCCCTTTTTCTTTAATCATCCTCCTGATGTGGGTGATGTAGCAGCAGATGATGATAAGCACCAAAATTCTTCATGTGAAGAATTCACAAGGGCCATACTCTTTGACAAAAAATAGATTTATTTGGGAGAAGGGGTTACAGATGAAATGAAGGAGTACATAGACACCAGGAATGTTAAGTATGAAATAGAGTGGGACAGCACATGAAAGACAAGTTCCTCAGTGGAACTCACAATTATCCAGTAGAAAGGGAGCCTCTCATAAGGTTGGAGTATGTCCTTAGCTGGCAGACTAAATCCTGAAAGGGACTTAGTGCCTGAAAGAGCTGGTTAGCTGTAAGGAGAAGAGGGGCTGAACCATAGTGGAGTGAGGATAGATACCATATAGTATAGGGGAAGGAGAGGGGAAAGACAAGGCAGTGTCATGGTGAGCTGACCCAAAGGAAGGCAGCAGCCATGGGATGGCTCATAAGTAAATTTTATAAGGAAAATTTAACCTCAGGGACATGATTGGGATTTTTGATAGGGCATGGCAAGGTGAGATTGCCCAAGACTTCTACAGAGAGTAGACTTCGGGAGTTTGATATAATCCTGATTTCTGACTGGATGATCTCCCCAAAGACCACTGAACTAAACTGATTACTATCAGTGCCTTTTCCCTGCCTGCCTCAGGACTAATTTTTATCAGTTCCTTTGATAACCACACCCAACATTGAAGACTCCCATCATTCCATTACCCATGCTTAAAACCTCAGGGATATCTTTGATTTAACCCAGCAAGATACCTGGCTCATAGCAGGCACTTAAACTTAATAAATGCTTGTTGATTGATTGATTTTTCTCTCTGACTTCTATTATCCAATTAATGGCCAAGTCTTGTCAGTTTTGCTTCTTAATATCTTTTATTTCTGTCCCTTTGTTTCCATTTTTGTTGCCCTATCCTAGTTCAGGCCTTTAACTCACATTTGTGCTGTTGTAATCAGCTTCCTTAATACCAACCACTCTTTATCTAGTCCATTCTTCTTATCCTTGACAAAGTGATTTTCTCCAAAGAATAGTTCCAATTACGTCATCCCACTATTGAAAATCAAATCTGCAAATGCTTACTGATAAAGTCTTAACTTAGCATTTAACACATGCTAAGTTAAAATAAAGACATGATATGATTTCAAATAAGACTCCCAGGTTTATCTTATACTCCTCTCTTAACTGTTGACAAATTGCATTATCCTTAGGTTCATTAATTTAGCCTATATTTTTCTGCTCCTATATCATTTTTCCCCTAGTATTCATATAAACTCAAATGTCTTCCCTTATCTTTATCTACTAATATTCTACTTACGTTTCAAGAACTAGATCAAATATCATTTTTTTCAGTGAATCCTTGCCTTGAACCCTATATGGAAGTAATTCACTCTCTAGTTGAAACTCATAACAATTAAAAAAAGATTCTCTTACATATTTATATTATATTTAGTATTATAATCTTTGAATGAATGGATTATGACTTCTACTAGACTGAAAGTTTTAAGAAAAAGGATTGTCTGATTTTTTTCTTCGTATTCTTTAGTGCCAATCATTGGTAAGTACTTAACATTTGATGAATGAATCTTTAAATCTAGAATTGCTAAGTGTTCATGAAACCATTTAATTTGTGTAACCTATTTGTGACTACCATATGTCTTTGGGTCACCTAAAATTTGAATTCTTTGGAGGTCATGCTATTTTATGATTCATAGCCTTAGGAAATCATGATCAATTGTCATTAAATGGATGTTTGGAGTTTCTTTTTTCTTTTTGGTGTCTTGGAATCATTGAAAACGCTGGGAAATTTCTTTCACTTAAAAAATTAGAATCAATCAAAACAAATAGAAAGCTGAACAAAATCTCAAATACAATCCAAATCCCTCTCCTTCTTTTAGTCAGTCCTGGTATTGCTGTATTGTTCATCTATAATGCCTGAGTTATATTTGCTAATGAATCAACTTAATGGACTGATCATTTAATTGCATGGCATAATGTAGTCAAGAGGCATAATGGGTATATAGGGACATAATTCTTTTCAGTGTCCATGAATCTTACTGTAGCATTCTGGAATTTCATGTAAACAGCAAACATTATCTGCAAATCGGAACATTATTTTCAAGGGAATTCCTCTAATATTTTGATTCTTTTCAGACCATCCTCCATGACAGCAGTGAATATTTTTGGCTAGCATTTGTCCATTTGTTTTATGTTTAGCTTAATGTTGAAAATAAGATTACTGTTGAACAGTCATCTTGATGATTGCATTGTCAAAGAATCTTGAATGAGTTTATCTTATGCATGGGAGATTATTTGTTAACAGCCTTTAATATTATGTTTTCCTCTGTAGAGTCAAATGCTTTCTCTCCCTCCCCCCACCCCCTTTTTAAATCAATTAACAATAAATACAGAGAAGGCAGTGAGATATACTACAGAGAAAACTAACTTTGGAATAGGGAAAACTTGTTTTCAAGTGTCTTTTGTGACATATATCAGCAAATTACTTAACATCTCAGTTCTCCAGGCAAATCCCTAAGAATTAATTAATTAATTATAATATAGTTTATACAATTAATTAATTCTCTAAATTACAAAGGAGTTGTAGATTACATTGTTTGAGGGAGTTTCCCCTCTGGCCATTTTCTACATTAAATGAAATCATAAATACAAAAAAAAAAAAAAAAACCTAAAACCACTAATATCTCCCAAAGTAATAAATAAGCACAGCTAGATCTTGTATTCAATATTCTATTGAAAAGCACATTTGATAAATATGGTAATTTTACTATCACTGATATTAAGACAAGATTGATATGTGACTAATAGAAAATTGGTTCCATCCTATATGTTTATTTTCTATTTTCATCTATTTCCTTTTTAGATAATCCTGAGGTGAACTATTATTACTTCCTATCAAGCTTTGTGAAGATCCTTTTCACTTTCTACAATTTCTCCTTGTTTTGGAAGTGATGCTACTTGTTTCTCCATTATCTTGTTCTGCAAATGAGCATGTACTTTAAGCCTATGTTGCCCTTGGCTTTCACATCTCTCTTTTTGGCCAAGAGTGCAAGTGTTTGCCAGCTGAGTCGGTTTCTGAGTTTTAATAAAAGAATTGTCTGTCCATATTTTGATGGAAGTGGATTTCTTTGACAAAGAGACCTGAGTTTCAATTGATAAATGACGGACAGAAGCAACTACACCCAAAGAAAGAACACTGGGAAACCAATGTGAACTATCTGCATTTTTGTTTTTCTTCCCGGGTTATTTTTACCTTCTGAATCCAATTCTCCCTGTGCAAAAAGAGAACTGTTCGGTTCTGCAAACATATATTGTATCTAGGATGTACTGCAACATATCTAACATATATAAAACTGCTTGCCATCTAGGGGAGGGGGTGGAGGGAGGGAGGGGAAAAATCGGAACAGAAACGAGTGCAAGGGATAATGTTGTAAAAAAATTACCCTGGCATGGATTCTGTCAATATAAAGTAATTATTAAATAAAAATTTAAAAAAAAAAAAAAAATTGTCTGTCCTTGCTGCTACCATTTTCTCATTATGAGTGAGCTGTCTCTCAAGTCTTTACAATCTATAGCCCAACTTACCATTTGACTGAAACCACTTTCTTTAAGATTATCTCATTCTCCTTGATTTCTCTATGGGGTGTGATACTATCAGGGAACTAAGTGGCAAAATGGATAGAATATTAGACTTGGAGTCAGTCAGGAAAAACTAGAACTCAAATTCTGCCTCAGACACTTACTGACTGGGTGTGTAACATTGGGCAAGTTGCTTAACCTCTGCTTAGTTCTTAGGTTGAATTAGCTGTTCATAATGCACAATCTTATTATCCTATGAACTATTGAAAGGGCTCATGAAATATAATCTGCAAAAGCTAATACAAAGTATGTGAATAAATTTGTACTCGTATTTGTGCTTAAAACTGTTTAGTTTTTTCAGAGAAGAAACTTTACATAGTGCTTGGTTTTAGGACACAAAATAGGCCTGAAAAACTCATGAAGAATTTCAACAGAGAATAACTAGAGGCTAAGAAAGCATTGTTAGATATATATTTGCATGGGTATGTGTGTATGTGTACAAATGAAAATATGTGTGTATATGTGTATATATAGACACACACACATTGAAAGGAATTAAATAACGATTTAGAGTCACTACAATTAATCTGAAAAAGAGAAGGCATAGAAAATTTAAGTCTTCAAGAAGTTGCAAGATTACTATGTGCCTCAACTGAGCAAAGGACAAGAGGAATGCTCATCTTTCGCACAAGGAATTTAGATTAAATATAGGGAGGCATTTCTTATAGGTTAGTTAAAAGCTGGAATGTCTACTGAAAAAGGCTGTTGACAGAGCATCAGGCCTGAAGTCAGGAGAACTTGAATTCAAATCAGACTTAGACACTTAACACTTCCTAGCTATGTGACCCTGGGCAAGTCACTTAACCCCAATTGCCTCAGGGGGAAAAAAAAAGAGGTTGTTGAATTTTCTCTAAAAATGGGTTAGATTGTTATCATTAACAACAACATTTATATACTGCAAAGCAATTTATATAAATTATCTCATTTGGGCATCACGATAACCCTGTGGGATAGGAACAAACGATATTATTCTTTGTACAGATAAGGAAACTGAGGCAGAGAGGCTGATTTGTCCATAGTTACATACCTACGGTCAAAAGGTTGAATTCATAAACACCTTTTCCTGATCCTAAGTCCCACACCGCCCACTATGAAAAGTCACCTTTCTAATGACCACAATGGAACCTCATTATTACACAACTGATTTTGGTAGAATTTGGCAGAGGGGTTATTATTGGAAATATTCATGAGGCTTTATTAATGTGCTGTTTCATTGACTGCATTGTGCTCCAGACAACTTCTCTAAGGCTCTTAAATTACAGATAAGTTGCCAATCTGCATTGGTAGAGTGAATTTCCACACTGGGATTTTCCTACCTAATGAAATCACAAAATTGAAGGTTAAAAATAAAGTTTTCACAGGATCTGGTATAACAAGGTACCAATATGCTAAAAAATTTACTTGTTCTTTCCCCACCTATATTATCAGCCTACTTTCTTGGCAGAGATCAGTAAAACTAATTAAGCCAAAAATTCTTTTTAAAAAAAGTTGTTTCCTATTTGTTTAATGTATATCATTAATAGCCTGAACAAAATGGCTCTCTGACTTTTTTGGCTTGGGCCTGTTTTTAACAAAGGGGGCAAACTTAACGACCTTGAGATCCCTTGCAATGCTGATTCTTAGGCCATCTCAGTTTCCTGAACATAAGGGAAGCTATTGTTTTCAATTTCCAGGATGAGGAGACAAAATATACTTCAAATATTTATCCTCCTTATCCTGTCAACTCCACTAAGGGGCTCTGTTGTAGTCATTGAAATGAAATGCCAGATATAGATGAAGTGTAACTTAAAGTGGCATGTATTGCTTGGTATAAGGAATTGGTGAGTGAAATGTCTAATTTTTACACACTGAAAGAAATGTAGAACTAGATGCTTCATATAAGAATTTTATGGTCTTTCCATCTGCAAAATTTATAATGATTGCAAACTGACTTTACAACTACTCATGTTTAAAAAACTGATATATCTTTTAGAAAGGCACATATTTTCCCCATAACTTTAAATTAGCTTTTATAGGTTACTATAGACTAAATTTATTTTATTTAAATTACTTGGGAACCAAAACAGAAAACCTAAAAAATGCAGTGGTTTAGATTAAATTTGCTGAATGATTTTAAATTCAAAATGTAAATTTTACCTTGTCTTGAATTCCTAAATAGCTCTTTAGGGCTGGCTTGGTTCTAAAAGGAAACAAGTTGCAAGGTATGATTTAAAAGTTACAACAAAATCTTCCACTAAGTAATTGAACTATCAACCTAAACCATCAAAAGCAAGTGTGCTTTATTCACATGTGCTAGTGAATAAAAGGGTAAAAACATGAAGTACACTATGTGAAAAATTGATTCTAGCTTAAATGAATTTTAGGTTAATTAAAATGTGTTATGTGATTTTTTTAAAGTGCAGGAAATGGGCAGATAATATAAGTGTTTATCAATTGAAAAAATAAATTAAAAAATTAAAGAAATGGGTTTGAATATTTTTATTTGTAGTTCTCTTCCTTATGTTAGGTTTATTCTACTTTTACAAAATAAAGGTTCAATTTCACTGATGCTAACAAGATTTTGATTCACATGTTTTGAACAGTAAGAGTTTGTACATTAAAAAAATCCTTTTAACTTTCAGGCCTAATGCCATACAAATTTCAATATCCATATGCTTCAAAGGTTATCAGTTGAAATGCTATGAAAAATTACCAAAGGGATGATACATTTCTGTGGATGTTACTTGGTTACCTAACATGGTAAATTAAAATTTTATTTTAGTCATAAATTTAAAAATGAGATCATTGAGCTTAATAATGTCAGGAGTTGAGTCTAACTTTGCTACTTAATAGTTCCAATAAAGCTTCCAGTATGAACTCTAGAAAGAACTAGATTTCTATCACTCAACAATCATCAGTCTAGATAAATTCATCCACAGCAAATAATAAAGCTAAGGTATAGGGGGAGTTACTTGGATAAATCACAGTTTTTTGAAAATAGAATGCTATGATGAAAATAACTGGACTTCGAGTTAAAAGATCTATATTTAATTTTTGGTTCTGACAGTTATTAGCTGTGATTTTGGGAAATCATTTGTAAAAATTTTTGGGATGGATAAAACCCTTTTAAACATTAACATCCTGGGTGGGACTCTGTTATTAATACTTACTAGTGAAAAGGACTGAGATCTGACTTTTGATTTTAGTGACATAAGGAACAAATGAGATATTCCTGTGAGATCAATGCAACTCTTTATTTTATGGCCTTATAGTTAGCTGAGGAATTAGGTAACAGCCAATACATGTGAGAAGCTGAACAAGACTTTTCAAATATGAAGTTAGGTTTCTATCCACTACAACACCCTGCTTCTTATTAGAAATAATTATTATAAATTTTGTAGATATATAAATGATAAAATATTTTTTGAATCTGTCATTATTAAACTAAACTTTATTTGGTATTAACTAAACTTGCATTGTTAATTGTATTAATTGTAATTAATGAATGGGTCTATTTAAGAAAATTTATGATCAAGTTCTAAACTATAACTATGATGATGCTATAAACCTTCAAGACTGCCTTATGGCTACATATACAAATTTCTCCTTAGGAAATAGAAATCAAGAATATCTGAAAGGGGATCTTAGTTTAGCCCAAACTCTCATTCAAATCAACCATTCTATTACTAACAATTATCTAACATCTTGAGATGGGAAAGTATAACTTAAGGAGTAGCCTATTCTATTATCGGACTTCCTTCAATTTTCACAGATTTGATTCTAGTTCTCTTCTCCAGAATGAAACAATTTTTTCTCATACTTCTACAGGACCATCCTTCAATATTTTAAAACAGCTAATATGTGTTTTCCTAGCCCCTTTCATATAACACATATTGAGCACTTCTAACTAGTCTTACATTTTTGTTATGTAATGATTTCAAGTATAGTAATTGATAATTTTCATAAATCAAATTCTCTTATTTATATAAATACTGGTAAGCTTTAAAGTGCCATGAATACAGACTATCTATAATGGAAATTGTACATATTAGACTGAAAGCAATCAAATTTAGGCATTTTGAAATTTCAATGCTATCTACTAAACAGGGTCTTAAAATCTTAAATATTAAGCTATAACTTAAAATTATTATACTAAATGATTATCCATATAACAAAATTTCTTTCATGAAACAGTTTAATACAACAAAAAGGCATAAATAATACAGAAACGTGGTCTTAGAGAGAAAATATGTCATCTGTTTAATGAAAAAAGTACAAAGCTTTAGAAAAAAAGACATTAGATTTCAGTGCATACAGTATAAGCATATACTTTGGATCAGTCAGTTTTATACTTCTCTTGGTTGAAATAAAGACCATTCTCTCACAGAAGATTTCAACTTCATTAACATTATTATACTGCTTGAAGATGTAAAAATATTAAAATGAATAGTACAGTATAAAAATATTCATCTGTCCACATAAAGTACTTTACAAATATTTTCTTTAAAACAATTCTAACATCATATATATCTAGAATTACAGTGTTCTATTTAAATAGAATTTTGCTGCATTTTATCTTTAGAGAACTCATAATAAGAAGAAATCAAAAGATTCAACTCAAACCTTTGGAATGACAGATATGGAAAAGACAGCATGGCAGTCCAATTACATACTCTGAAACTAAATTCTGAAACTTTTTTATATGATACAAACAAGAGGAAAAGTCTAAGTCTCCTCAATTTGTCCAGTTCAAGGTTGCAGTCTGAAGCAATGTCTTAAATTGTTCAATTCAAAATAAGAAGTTGAAATCAGAGTCAATCTTAAATTATCCATTATCTATATGTAGATTACTACAGTAACTTTAAAATCCCAAGCTAGCTTCCTACTGCTGTGTCAACTGATATATATGTTTAGGGAGATAATGATTCACGGTAACAAAGTCATCCTGTTATTCTCTGATGCTTGTGTATCTAGGTAAGTCTCCTCAAATATAAGCACATAGTGGTAAAATGAGTTTTGTATGCCATGTAAAGACTAAGGATTAGAATATGCTGAGAAAATAAGGTGGTGGTTGTTTTTTTAAATGGGTATATCTGAATAACGGATTTTAATAGCGTTCATTTAGGGAGACATTTTAATCCTTTCAGAGAAAAAAAATATATCTATATCTGGGGCTTAGCAAAGTGTTGCAGACCATATAACACTGGGTATGCATTACGTGCATAAAGCCACTGCATGCTTCTCCCACTCACACAAAGACTGTTAAAATACCTATAACAATCATATAGTTATATGAATGTCCTATAATACTTCAGTAAGCAGGCTTTTATTTTGTGCCTTTGCTATGAAAAGTTAAATAAAATGAAACCACCATGCAAATGAAATACCTACTCTTCAGTTTCGAGATGCTGAGATTTCACTTACTTTTAAGTTATTGGGGGAGAGAGAGAAGCACAATGCATTAGTCTTATCCATATCATTGTCACACAAATGTGTGGCAAGTTTACTTGTAAAACAAGTAAAACAAGCAAACAAAACTAAATAGTCCAAACTTGCACAGAGACAGATCACCAGCGCAATGAGAGCTACAGAATGCATGCTATCCAAAAATAAAGAAATCTAACTCATATGAATTCAGTTAACTGTTAAAAGGGCATATTACTAAAGTGTTTTCTGATTGTTGTTTTGTTTTGTTTTAAAGCATTAGATTGATAGTCTAGGTAGGGAAGTAAATTTAGAAATATCTTATTCTGGAGTTTTTAGTAGAACAAAATGTCCTCTGCTACACTTGAAAGCAGCATGCCAATGAAGAAGAGGTACACATCAAACAATGGCTAACTACAGCTACGCAAACATTCCACAACAAGTATCTGGGGTTTTAACTTTCCAGCTCTCACTTCATGATATTGACCTTTGAAAATAATTAAACCAAATCAACAGTTAGGAAGTGAGAGAAGTGCATGGTGAAGACTTGAACAGAGACTTCCATTTTATTTGAACTATTTACAGGAAAAACAGCAAATCACAAACAGCTAGTCTGACCTTAATTTTTAACACAAGAAAGATCCAGAGTTTATTCATCACATTGATTTTGAGTTAAGACATGACATTAAGTCTCTAACTTTCAAAATTATTTCCTTTTATATTACTCTACTGAATGAATTTTTTTTAAAGAAGTTTTTTTTTTTTTTTTTAAACCAAATTAACATATTGCTACACATATTCTCAGGATCCATTTATTTCAGGTAAGGAATTGTGAGTCATGTAAGAATGAGGAAAAGGGAATATTGCTTATTATTAACCAGTTGTAGCTAATAAACTGAATGTTTTTCCTGAACTGCCTGTAACTATAAAATATCACTCCAAGTTAAATCTGGAAAGGCTCTCATTTTGCAGATGAGGAACCAAAGCCTATGAAGATAAAGTATTCTTCCTGAGGTCACACAACCAGGTAGTGGCAAAATCACAACTGCAATTCATCTCTCTGCTTTCTAATCCCAGAATTTTCTCCACAATATCATTCTTTAAATATAACACCAACTCATACCAAAGCTGATTTTTAGAATGGGACTTTATGGTAAAACTGATGAAGACCATAATCATATGGGCACAAAGAATTGATAATTGAAAAGGTTTTAATACTAAACTTGACAATTTTGGATCACAACTTAATGAACACTATCTTGTTTTTATAATAGTGCCTAATGTAATGAAGGGAAATCAGGATCACTATTACATGTTGAAGTATGTTGTCAAGGGGTGGAAGTAGTCCCTCTATGTCTGTTTTATTTGGGTAATAGTTTATACAATGCCACATATGTGTTAACAGGTTGGCCAATTAACAGTTTCTAGATCTCTGGCTATTATTAAATCTTTCGTACTTGAATATTCATGAAACTCTTTAAGAATTCCAAACAATCCTGGGCTCAGGAATTCATTTTAAAATGTGTCTTTCAACAAGGTCTTAATTATATTTCTAAGGATAATTAAAATAGCAATGTTAGAACAGTTAACATTGGAAAGTTATTGAACTCCCACAATGTGAGGTTATAATAACTGGATATATCTGCCAAGATGTAAAATCTCTCATGGTACTCTGGGCCCCTGTATGAAAATTAGGAAAAAAAGAGTATACAAAATATCTAAGAAATGAATCATTAAAAATGAATTTTTTTAGACTCTGAATGATACAGCAACAAAGCTTAGAAGACAATGTAACTAAAATATTAATGTTCAATTTCAGCATTATTATGATAAAAACAGCATTTTTAATTGCCTTTAAACGGAAATCATTGCTAAGTAATTTTAAAAATTAGACATACTGATAGACTGTTAGCTAACAATGACTTTAATTATTATCAAAACTTTAAATAAAATATAAAAGAAGAAAATATTTATCTTTGAGTCTAAATTTTAAAAAAGGAAAATGAATTTGGGAAAAAGTATATATTTGGGAATATTTGGGAAAAGTATATATGAGAAATTTCTTATTTGGTTCTCTATATTTTAGATAAAATTGTAACATGTTATAAAATTTAGAATGAGATTTATCTACTTTAGGTTAAGCAAAAGGGGACTGGTATATTATTGGACATTCTCTTTAGAAAGACTCAACAGTTAAGTTCCACAACATGGATTCCACAGGCACTGTTATGCAATGAAATATCACTGTTTTTATGTTCCAGCTTACTAAAAAGAAATTCTGTCCAAAATAATTTTTTTCTTAAAGATCTCAAAGTATCTAAATTAATAATGAAAGAGCAAAAATGACAAGATCAATCCCATTTTCAAACTTCTTCAGAATATACAGTTTAGGAAAGCTGAAACTGGTTAATAAGAAGGCACAAAATAGAAAGCTGTTCCAAAGACATCAATGTAATTTGTTTTTTAAATCTGCAAAACAGTAGTGTTTACTTTGCCATAGTTTATCTTGAGGATGTCTAAAAGATACAGAATACTCTACTATGTTCATCTACTTGAAAACTGTCTTCCCATGTAACTTAGTGACAATTCAGTTAAAAATATGTTTAAACCAGTTAAATATAAGAAATAAGTGCCTTGAATCTTAATATAGACTAGTGGTATTTTTTTTTTTTTTTTGCATCAGAAGATAAGAAAAAAATTATATAGTGAGGTTTTTAGTTTTTTCTAATATCATTTCTTATTGTATTAAAACCTGACCTTTATTTCAATATTATTAACTTAGAATTGAATTTATCACAAAAACAAATGGAAATAAGGAAAAGTAGTAACTCTGTAGGTAGGCCATTATTTAAAAAAAAAAAAAAAGGATAGTTTCAAGAATTTCAATTTGCCTTCTTACTAAATATTAAGAATAAAAATTGTTAAATGAGCCAAGCAATCACAGCAGCCTATTGTGTACTATTTTTTTTTCAATCTTATGTTTAAAATCAGCATTGCCTTTTCCTTGTAAAAAGATTAAGCACTTAACCAAGAAAGGACAGTATATTTAAAATAAATATTTGTTTTTAGCATGAACTACAGCAACACCAAGTTCATGTGAATAAAATGAGGAAATTCTAATTTCTTCTATCTATACAATAATAATAATAATAATATATTCTATACAATGCTGCTACTATTACAAAAGATTTTTTAAAAAACCCAACATGGCAAAAATCAGCAGAATGAATTTGTATAAATACTACTTCTATATAGACTTTTCTTTAAAAATATTAATTTATTTTGTTAAAAATGTGTGCAAGTACCTTATCATAGGCATTTATTAACATTCCTTTTCATCAAAAGTTACTGATTAACAACACCATCACTGGGCAAATTAAATTAAGCAACTGCAAATGTGCAAAAGGCAACGAATACAGCAAAACTGAAGAAATATTACTCCAACCATCTACTTTTCCTTCTTCATGTAGGAAACATGCTTCAATCTGATCATCTGTTAAACTTCTATTCTCTTCAGTATTAAGAATTTTAGTTTTGTTTTGAAGAACTTATTCTGTGGTTTATTCACCAATTTGATTAACCTCTGATAAATGTGTTATCAATGAGAAAATAGTTGCATCTACCTGTGTGATAATTATTTTTAAGAAGTATGCTTTAAAGATATATGAAGACATAAACTTAGTCTGAAAGAGATAAAGAAAAAAAGTTCTAAAAAATAAAGTATCTTGAATATCTTTTAATTATATAAAAATAATATACTTGTAAATAATTACCATAAGAAAATATTTCTGATATAATAAGTATTCTTTTTGAGAGCATATAACTAAGAATATTTGTAAATATATTTGCCATCAAAAATACTTCTGAATTAAGTGTAATTTTGGAGAATACATGAAAGGATCCATGTTCTTTTGGAATAGGAAAGGAATGAGCCAGAATATTCTCATCCTGTCCCAACTAGAAAAGATAAATACAATAAATCAAGTGAGACTTTAGAATACTGTTCTTTCTGGCCAAGTTCTAATACTAAGACAATAGGAATAATATGCCATCTTTTGGTATTAATGTTCATTTCTTGCATTTTATGAAAGAATGTATGAGCTAATAAGACAGAGAATCCAAGGTTATTGTTTCCCACATATTATATATTTTGAAATCTTTTTAAAGGATGGATTTAGCAAAATAAACAATCTAACTGCAATTTCCCAATTAAGCTAATTCCTTACTAGAATTTCAACCATGAGAGATAACAGCAGTTAATTATTTCAAATTGACAATTTACATGGTAAAATAGGCCAATAATACTTATTTATATTTTATATCTTGGTACTGTTACATAGATGCAAATCCCTTGGTATTCAGTCTCATGAAAGAAAGAAAAAAGGCATGCCTCTCCATATACTCAACAAGTATTTGTCAACTAAATCAATAAATATAGTTCCCTTAATGTTTTTAAGGACAAAACATTTGATCAAATTGTGTGCAGGTTCAGTTTTTGTAGAAAGTAACAGATATGACAAACCAGCTCAACAATTAACTAAAAGGTGTCAGGAAAAAGCCTTGAAGATATTTTTAAAATTATAATTTAGGGGAAAATGTCATTCTCATCCTAGTACATATTTTACAGTTGCTTCAACAGTATAAAAGAATAAGCTTTTATGGCTTACAAATAAAAAAGCAACCTTTCTAAGTGTTCTCAAAGGTTGTTCTTTTTAGTAAAGAGAAAAGAGAGATCATCAGAACAACCTAAATTCAGCTTTGACAATATGGAGAATTAGTTTGTAGAATACAAATACAATACAATACAATACCTATTGACAGTAGAGGAATGTTTCCACTTTGAATATTTAAAGAGTAATTTTTAAAAAATAATGCAAAATTAATAGAATTTTAATTTTGGAAGAGAGAAACCAAAAGACGTCAACCAAATATATTTGCACTTCATATTAATACAGAATAAAGTCTATGAGGTAAAAACAATGTTAATCCTATTCAACTGCCAGTCACACTGAATTCTTTTAATAACATTACTATATATAGTAACCAAAAAAATTTCTTTTCCTTGCAAAACTAGACCATTTACTGGACCACATTCATTGTTTGGTATGACTATAGTAAGTACTTCGGCCTAAGTTCAAAGAGTAGCTTTCAAAAAAAGGATCATCCAAATGCAATTTCTGCATTTTTTGGTAATATGGCTATCCTCTTCATATAAGGCAAACATGATATCTAAGAGCAGCACTCAATTTGCATAAAACAGGTAAATTTATATTTTAAACATATATTTTAATTCAGATATTCAGAGAAGAGAAGAATGAATAAGTTCATCAAGTTCCTCTTTAAGATTTTACTGTGATAGACAAACCATTTTTAATTAAAGAAAGAAAGAATCTATGCTTTGGAATTGGATATTTTACAAAATTGCAGATCTAATCTTGGTTCCTATGAAAAATATTGTGGATTTACTGAAAGATACCACAGAGTTTTAAAAAGGCATATTAAATAAAACACTTCCTATTTTATCAATTGCACCTAATTTTACTAATCCTAATATGGACCTCAAACATGATTTTTCTTTTTAGAATATAGTTATTACACAGCCACACTCCACACAGAGCCATAGTCCAAACAATAACTTAGGACTTAGCTAGCCCACAATGTGGATATTTCTCCATATAATAAATAGGTAGAAAATTAACATTTAAAATTCAATTGAATTTCAAGTTATTTTGTCTTAAACACTAGGTGATAAGGGACAGAAGGAAAGCCATCTGTTTATGTATAAAAATAGTGAGCAATAAGTTAAAGTGACTGGCTGAATTGTGGAGGATTAACTATCTAAAACACATATCTCAGCTCTACTGGAGGTGTGTTACTGTGGTGTGTCTTTGCAATCTGTAAAGGCTGACTAAATAGAATTCCTTTCATCATACAGGCATTGCTGTCAGCACTACAGTAATAGAGACACACGCAGATGGACACAACTAATTCAAATGACAAGCAACTATAGGGAATCTGCAGTGATATCACAGGTTGTTTAGAAAGATTCCTAATTTCTCCTGATGGAGTCTGTCCTTCAAGAAGCCATTCATTACCTGGGAAATAAAACACATAATCATTAAGATCATAAATATTTACATGTAAATAGAGAATAAAGTTCTTTTCTATTATGCATCTATAGAATATCTTCATATTTTTCCTTTATGTAAATATACCAAACATAAATCTCATTCTATTGAAATTAAAATGTGTCAAATACTGAAAACAGAATTATCTTAAGTATTTTCTGTAATTTTATACTCTTATATTATTTATAATCTAACCTTTACATTAGCAAAATTAAATATTATTTGAAAAAATGCTGAATAACTTGAATTTTCCATAGTTATGTTAGACTCTCCAAAATTATATATTTTAATAAAAAACAGTCAACATAAAAAAGACAAAATACTTGGCCTGGAAATGCCCATGATTTTGTGACAATGAATTTCCAATCTTGTTGATTACTTAGAAAGTGCTGTGTTGGCTAGGAAACAAGGCAACCAAGATTGTTAAGAACTGCACGTCATTAAATAAGTTAGGAATACACTGAAGCAATAAAGCATACAGCGTTAATACCATTGTTTTTTGTCAGCTATTTTGCATTGTCAGAAGCCATATTCATTGACTTTTGTTTTCAGAATCGTGAAGTTGTAAATTCAACTTTCAAAGGAGACACTGTAATGCAGAAGAAAGAACGCTGCAATAACAGTCAAGACAACTGAATATAAGTCCCAACTCTGCCCCTAATTATGATTTTTTTTAACCTCCCTGGGTCTCAGTTTCCTGAGATTAGCATATGATGTTATTGTAACTTCTCTTACTCAACCCAACTATAGGAAGGAGAGATATCACTCCCATTTTTCAGATGAATCAATGGAAAGAGAATTGGTCCTCCACACACTTAAGAATTATACCTCAGTTTTTCTGACCCTTCATTTATTGCTCTTTTAATATCTCTGTTGATTATGATTTCATTGTATAAGCTTAACAAGAAATGCTGCACATGATTATGTTTCTTCAGCTGGCAATTTCTTACACTTAATGATGTGTCAATTTAAAAAGAACTTCTCAACATAATTTCATTCCCTTTTAAATTTGAAGCTGCAAGCATGGCTTACAGGAGGAGTCCTTTGGAAATTTTAAGAGTTCCACATATTAGTCAGTTTGTTAGAATAGATGTAATAGCTTCCTGACATTCTTATCCAAGTGCCTTTCTCTATTTTGTCTTTTTGTCAATTTTCTTCCTGTTTCTCCAAATGAGTACTAGAGGGCTATATCCTAAAATGACAGAATTTTAGAATCTACAAATCTAATAATAATCTCAGCTTACAGATGAGAAAACTAAGGTACAGAGAATTTGTCACTTATTTAATGTCACACAATTAAAAAGTAACAGGGCTGGACCAAGAATTAAAGTCTCTGGACGTTCGATCCAATGATATGCAATTTTCAGACATTTCTTAGTTTAGATTTCTCTGTTCACAATGGCTCTTTTCAGCAAAAATTTAATACAGAATAAAGTCCATGAGGTACAAACAATGTTGATCCTATTCAACTGTCAGTCGCACTGAATTCTCTTAATAACATTACTATATATAGAAACACACATACACACACACAAAATTTCTTTTCCTTGCAAAACTAGAACAAAAACAAGAACAAGCATTCAGAAGTCTACATTCTTATTTATATGGACAATGATTGATATGTGCTTTAGGTGGATTAGACTACCTTTTAGTAAATAAGAGGAAGAATTTCAAAGAATAGCCAAAATGGCTATTAAGGGTAGAGAGATTAATAGGTATATTAAGTTCAGAAATAAACCCAGCTCTTCTGACTAAAAATGTAATGGCTTTTCACAGAATTCTGAGAAAGAAATAATATAAAAGGAAAAAGTCAATTATTATAATTTAATAATAATAATTGTAGCAAAAACTAATAGCTGGGCATTTGTATAGTGCTTTATGGTTTACAAAGCAATTAATTTGTTATCTCATTTGATCATTACAATACTGGAAGGTAGGTTCTATTATTATCCCCATTTTACAATGAAGAAATGAAAGTTGAGAGAGTGACTTGCCTAACATCACACAGTTAATAAGTCTGAAGCAAAATCTGAACTCAGGTTTTCCTGATTCCATGTCCATTGAATATGTAAACATTTGTATCATATCAGGTAATAAGGGAAAAGGAGAAACATTAATATGTTATGTCATTGGCAATGTCAATAATGTACTCACCTTCAGCTGTTAGAAACCAGAAACTAGGTGCTCCTTCTGTTAGTTTTGTTTCTGCAGGAAGATCTAATCTTAGTATAAACTGAAGATTCTGACCAGGAGATACAGTCAATGGTGAAAGCTTAACATTTGGAGAAGATTTAGGAAGTTTGGGTAGCTTCTGTTTTTCTGGAAATGGGCCATCAACAACAGCAGTTTTGAAATTGATGATAGGGAGCTATAAAAAAATATTTTAAAAATCACTAAGCACACATTTGTTTGATGGGTTATTTTATTTATAATATATCTACCTGGAGTAGAAAGAAGAGCAGTAGAAATACCCACAAGTTCATATGATACAAAATTCGAAAAAGGAGGCAGAAATAAAACCTGTGGTCTCAAGTAGATAAACTCCAACACACAAAGTGTGGGCAATAAAGAAAGTGAATTAAATCAAAGAGACAATTTAAAATTAATAATTAATAAATAGAACAAAGTCCAAGATTGGAATACAGTTTAGGAAGAATATACTTTATAAAATAGGAACAAAAGAGAGTACAGCAGCACCATATATTAAGAAGAAAAAGCTAAGAAACCAGAAAGAAATCATAGAAATAGAAATATCTTCTCTTTGGTTAGAACAGTCAAGAAATTGTTAACTTCACCTTTTAAATAGTGGAAGAGGCAATGAAGACCTGGATGCTGATTCTTACCAACAAAAAGGAAATCATTGCTACAACAGATGCTATGTAATTATTCATTTTCTTTTGTGAACTTCTCTATTCTTTGTTTCATCAAGAACTCTTCCCCTATCCACAGTCATGAAACTTTGTTCATTTTTCTTTTTATTTTATTCTAACCTTTTATTGAATTAGACCAAATTGTAAGAAAATTCATCTTGAAGAATGTTCATCTAATTCTCAATTTTATTCTTTGGAAGTTTGTGGATTGTTCAATTTTTCCTCCCTCAAATTAAGCTTTAAATTTTTCTTTTTTTGTTCTGCTAATTGGGGTATTTTAAATTGTTTTAAAGAGTTATGTGATGAGACTTCTGGGGGGTGGAGCCAAGATGGTAGAGAGGACACATATTTCTTTCTGACCTTCTCCTACAACCCTCAGACTAATTAGCAAACCCAGTCTCTGAATTAGCTCTGGACTGGCAGAATCCACAAATATTGGGAGTGCAACAAATTACCAGCAGAAGATAATTTCGAAGATCTCCAGAAAAGATCTGTTTCAATTGGAAATGGGAGGGAGGCAGCCAAGCTTAAGCAGCTGAGCACAGATGACAGTGTAGAGTCCCAGGGCAGTGCAGACTCCATGGGGTGGACAATCTACGGGGAGGAATCTACAGGAATCTACAGCAGTGTTGGCCGCTCTGCCCTGGTTGCAAGCCAGTAGATCAGCAGAGAAGTTATAAAATATCCAACATAGACATAAAAGGTAAATGGTGAACTCCCAAACACCAAAATCACGGGACCTAGCCACACCTACCCAGTATCAGGAGTGAATCAGCATTGACCCAGGGCAGCCACAGCAATTTTCAGAGGAAGCTTGGAAAAACCTCCTCTGCCCTAAAAGCAGACCTTAATTTTGTTTAAAAATTGAATAAAAAATCAAAGAGAACTCTGACAATAGAAAGATTTTATGGTAAAAGAGAAGAACAGATTTCAAACCCTGAGATATTTTTATAGGCATTCCTCCATTTCACTTAGGTTATCCCAAGCAGAAAGTTGGGAAAAGGAATTTCTAATCATTGCTCTAATTTCCTCTTCATTGGTGAAAAGTTCTCCCTTTTCCTTTTTGAGACTAACAATTAGATTTTCCTCTTTCCTTTTTTGTAATGGGCTGAGGCTTGAGTTGATGCACTGAGGTCCCAAGCACATGAGGCTAAATAGTAATTGGACCATACTCTATTAATATATAAGCTTGGAGAAAGAATGGCCCCCACCGACTCTTTGTGCAAGTCCTGATGTGTTGTATAGGAAACGACGATTTTGGTGGGTGGAGGCAGGGGAGTGGAAAATGAAGGGGAGGAGATGGCTCAGTGAGTAGGGCACCAGCCCTGAAGCCAGGAGGACCTGAGTTCAAATCCAGCCTCAGACACTTAACAATTTCTGGTTGTGTGACCATGGGCAAGTCACTTAACCAACTGCCACTGCCAAAGCAAAAAAGCAAAAAGAAGAGAAAACAAACAGAAAAGTCGTTGCAATGACAAAAGAGCTAGCAGAGAGAGAGGTCTGAGCTCTCCTCCCCTTCCTTTTCCACTCCCCTGCCTCCACCCACCAAAATCGTCATTTCCTATACAACACATCACTTTTTCTAATCAAATTAACTAAAGGTTTAATCTATTTTATTGGCTTTTTCATAAAACCAACTCTTAGTTTTATTTAATAATTCAATAGTTTTTTAACTTTCAATTTTATTGATCTCTCCTTTTAATTTTAGAATTTCAACTTTGGTATTTGATGGGGGGGAGGGGTTAATTCTTTTTCTAGCTTTTTTTCATTGCAAGCCCAATTCACTGACCTTCTCTTTCTCTATTTTATGCAAGTAAGATCTAGCAGGGGTCCTCAAACTTTTTAAATAGGGGGCCAGTTCACTGTCCCTCAGACTGTTATAGGGCCGACTATATAAAAACAAAAATTTTGTTTTGTGAGCCTTTAAATAAAGAAACTTCATAGTCCTGCGTGAAAGGGATAATCGTCCTCAGCTGCCGCATCTGGCCCACGGGCCATAGTTTGAGGACCCCTGATCTAGAGATATAAAATTTCTACTTATTACCACTTTGGCTGCATCCCACACATTTTGGTATGTTGTCTCGTTCTCTTGGATGAAATTATTGATTGTGTCTATGATTTGCTGTTTCATTCATTCATTCTTTAGGATGAGATTATTTAATTTCCAATTACTTAGAGAACCCTAAAGAATCAACTAAAAACTATAAGAAGCAATCCACAACTTTAGCAAAGTTGCAGAATACAAAATAAATCCACATAAATCATTAGCATTCTTATACATAACTAACAAAATCCAACAGCAAGAGATACAAAGAGAAATTCAATTTAAATAACTGTCAATAGTATAAAATATTTGGGAATCTTATCTGCCAAGGGAAAGTCAGGAACTATATAAGCAAAACTACAAAACACTTTCCATACAAATAAAGTCAGATCTAAGCAATTGGAAAAATATCAAGTGCTCCAGGATAGGTTGAGCGAATATAATAAAGATGACAATATTACCTAAACTAATCTATTTATTTAGTGCTATACCAAACTCCCCAAAAACTATTTTACTGACCTAGAAAAAATAACAACAACATTCATCTGGAAGAACAAAAGGTCAAGAATTTCAAAGGAATTAATGAAGAGAAAAGCAAATAAAGGCCTAGCTGTATCAGATCTAAAATCATATTATAAAGCAGCGGTCATCAAGACTATTTGGTACTGGCTAAGAAATAGAGAAGTTGATCAGTGGAATAGGTTAAATTTATAGGACAAAATACCAATGACTATAACAATCTAGTATTCGATAAATCAAAAGATCCCAGCTTTTAGGATAAGAATTCACTATTTGATAAAAATTGCTGGGAAAATTGGAAACTAGTATGGCAGAAAGTAGGCATAGACCCACACCTAACACTGTATACTAAGATCAAGTAGAAATGAGTACGTGATCTAGACATAAAGAATAATATTATAAACAAATTAGAAGATTTGTGGAGGAGGAAGGAATTGGTGACCAAAGAAGAATTAGAGAGCACTATTGATCACAAAATAGAGAGTTTTGATTATATTAAATTAAAAAGTTTTTGTACAAACAAAACTAATGCAGACAAAATTAGAAGGGAAATAATAAATAGGGGAAAACATTTTTACATCCAAGGGATCTGATAAAGGTTTAATTTCTAAAATATAGAGAGAATTGATTCAAATTTACAATAGTTTAAACCATTCTTGAATTGATAAATGGTCAAAGGCTATGAACAGACAATTTTCAGATGAAAAAATTGAAACTATTTGTAGTCACATGAAAAGGTGTTCCAAATCACTATTGATCAGAGAAATGCAAATTAAGACAACTCTGAGATACTAGTACATGTGCAAAAATGTTTGTGGCAGCTCTCTTAGTAGTGGCAAGAAACTGGAAACTGAATGGATGCCCATTAGTTGGAGGATGGCTAATAAATTATGGTATATGAATGCTATGAAATATTATTGTTCTGTAAAAAATGACCAGCAGGATGATTTCAGAAAGGTCTGGAGAGACTTACATGAACTGATACTAAGTGAAATGAGCAGAACCAGGAGATCATTATACATAGCAACAATAAGATTATACGATGATCAATTCTGATGGACATGGCTCTCTTCAACAATGACATGATTCAAACCAGTTCCACTTGTTCAGTGATAAAGAGAGCCATTTATACCCAGAGAGAGAACTGGGGGAATAGAGTATGGAACACAAATAGCTTTCTCACTCTCTCTGTTGTTATATGCTTGCATTTTGTTTTTTCTCAGTTTTTCTTTTTTTTTCCTTTCTTGATCTGATTTATCTTGGGCAGCAAGATAGCTGTATAAATATGTACACAAATATTGGATTTAACATGTAATTAGACTACCTGCCAGCTAGGGGAGGAGGTAGGGGGAAAGGAGGGGAAAATTTGGAACAAAAGATTTTAAAAGGTTCAATGTTGGAAAAATTACCCATGCATATGTTTTATAAATAAAAAGCTTTAATAAAAAAAAGTCACGTGCTTTAATTAAGTTATCATTTTTTCCTGGCATATAATTGGATACAATAGTTTGTAATAAAAAAATAAAGTTTATTTCATCTTTGTTGTGAATTCCTTTTTTTTCTTTCCAATTTTGATACTGACATTGTTTTTCTTTTTTTTTTTCTGCATTAGATTAACTACCAGCTTATTGACTTAATTAGTTTTTTCTTTTAAAAATTTGACTCTTACTAGTAATTACCATTTCAACCTTACTGTTTTAAATTTAAATCTCTTCTTTGATTTTCACAATTTATAATTCTGTTTTTAACTGAATTGTTAAAATTTGTTGCCTTTCAAATTCTTTTAGTTGCTTGGCCATTTAATGACCCATTCTCCTTTTCATTGGTTGATTAAACTATTTAAAGATAGAAATTTCCCTCTCAAAATTGTTATGGTTGTTTCCCAAAAGATTTGATATGACACTCCACTGTTGCAATCTCCTTTATTTAAATTATCTTTTTTCTATGACTTATTCTTTGATTTATTAATTTTAATCTATTTAGTTTGAATTTTTTTAAAATGCCCTTTATTGAGTATAATTTTATTGTACTGTTATCTGTAAAGAGTTTCTTTTCATTTATTTATGAGATTATGTTCTACTAACATGGTCAATTTTTGTAAAGCTGCCATCCTCAATATAGAAATATGAATATTTCTTTCTATTTCTATTCAGTAATTATCAGAGATCTGTTATGCTTACCTTTTCTAAAATTCTTTTGAATATCATAATTTATTTCTTGCTTAATGTTTTTAAGATTTTTACAAATTGGGAAGGAGCTCATTGAGGTTGCTAAGTATTATCTGCCTTCTATTACTCTACATAATTCAATGAACTTTTAAGTTTGTAGATTTTATGACATTTAGTGCATATATGTCA
This sequence comes from Antechinus flavipes, assembly GCF_016432865.1. Taxonomy (NCBI): domain Eukaryota; kingdom Metazoa; phylum Chordata; class Mammalia; order Dasyuromorphia; family Dasyuridae; genus Antechinus; species Antechinus flavipes. The sequence goes on along the minus strand of NC_067399.1, from coordinate 592,684,483 downwards.
AAAAATGATCATTTTATCGAGTATAATGTAGTTTTAAACATACTATTTTAAAAAATTCATCTGGAAGATAGCAGAGAGTAGAGAGATCTTTGAGCTTTTCCTGGTTTCCTTCAGAATCAATAGCAGATCAAAACTATGTACAGATTTTGGAGTGACAGAACCCATAAATATTTGGAGTATAATAAATTCCCAGCACAAGATATCATGGAAAGACTTCAGGAAAGATCTGTCTCAGTTGGGCATGGGGGAGCTGCAACCTAGCACAGATCCAGCGTGGAGAGGGAGGCTCTCAGCCAAAATACAGCAACATTGGTTACTTATTTTGTCCTGGTTCAGAAGTCAGTGGATCAGCAGATTAATTGAAGCAATTAAAGAAAACAAATAGTGAGCCCCAGAACCCCAGCATAATAAGCAGGACATGGATATGCTCACCCAGAGGAAGCTGGCAGCAGCACCAGTCCCAGGTGAGCATAGAACCCCTGTCACCTGTAGGAGAATCTTGGGACAATCTTCCCCTTGCCCTACAAGCAGACCTCAACCTTTAAAAATGAGCAAAACAGCAAAAAGAGCTCTGACCAAAGATAGCTAGGAGACAGGGAAGAACAGACTTCAAATTCTGAGGACACTAAAGGCAAACCACCTGCTAATAAAACCTCAAAGGGAGACATGAACTGGTATCCAACTCAAAAGGGTCTCTTGGAAGAATTTTAAAAAGGATCTTAAAAAGTTACAAGAAAAATGGGGAAATGAAATGAGAGCTTTGCAGGAGAGTTTGGAAAAGAAAACAGAAACTCTCTGAAGAAAACAACTGCTGTATTTTTTAAACACAACTGGTGAAATGGAAAAAAATGTATACTGAAGAAAACCATTTCTTAAAAAACAGATTTGGTGAAATGAAAAAAGAAAACAATTTGAAAAACAGAGTTGGCAAAATGGAAAAAGAGAACAACTTCTTACAAAACAGAATTGATGAAATGGAAAAACAATGAACAAAACAACAGTGAACAAATGGCCAAATGCAAAAGGAGGTAAAAAAGCTAAATGAAGAAAACAATTTACTAAAAATTAAAATTGAGCAAATGGAAGTGAATGATTCAATGAGACATCAAGAATCAGCCAAACAAAACCAAAAAAAAAAAAAAAATGAAAAAAATATAAGAAAATGTAAAATGTCTCAATGGAAAAACAACTGACCTAGAAAATAGATCCAGGAGAAACAATCTAAGAATTACTAGACTACCTGAAAACTCTCAGCACAGATAGAGTATTTATTTTAAGAATAACAGAATATCCTTAAAGAAATCTTATTGATCTGGTTATCAAGAAATATTATGGGCAATCATTTACCATATCAAGTAAGTATCTTCAATCATTTGATACAGAGAGATTTTGTTCAGTTCATACTTTAAATTCTATAAGAAAGCTGATAACAGATGTAGCCCAATAAAATGCTTAATTTACAAATTATAAAATTTCTACTTACCACATAAATAATTTTGGTTTCTAAATCCATCACTTTAATTTGATGATTATTTGTATCAGCAATATATAGCAAATTACTATCCTCTCCAATACATAAGCCTCCAGGCTCATTAAAAGTTGACTCTGTAGAAGTTGAGGTGATAACATTACTTGCTTCTCCTGTACCTGCAATTGTGGTGCAGCTTTTTGTTTTGGGATCCACAACTTTAATCTAAGGGAAAAAACAATTAACTTTAAAGATTCAGAAACAGGAAATGATATTTTTACTATACATAGGGAGAATATCTCATTTTAATTTATCACATGATAATGCAGATAACCTTAACTATTCGCAAATGAAAGGACTTAACTGTCAAATGTGTTTTTCTTTTTTAAGTTTTATTGACATTTTTTTTTTCATTACAAATATCTGTAATTACCCCCTTTTTGAGAAAGATCTCCTGTAACAAAGTAAACCATATATGATCAGCATTTCACATTTGTAGCCCGTCACAAGCTCTCAAATTTAAAAAAAAATTAATGAAATCCATTTTCTCTCCCATTTTTATTCCACTAGGGGAAAAAAAAAAAGAAACAAAAAATTTCTTGTAATGTTAAGCAGAACAAATTTCATGACAGGCTGTATAGAAAAATATATTTATCTTCTGTACCTGAAATTTATCACCTTTCTGTAATGTACATGTTTCAATATCAGTCTTATGGAAATGTAAATGATCAGTGATAACAGTTCTTACAGTTTTCAAAATTGCTTTTTTTTTTTTTTGATAGGGAGGGTGAGGATATTTTTATATAAATTGTTCTCTGGGTTCTGTTTACTTCATTCTTCATCAATTTTTAATAGCTCTATTGACAAAATCACATTATTTTTTGGTAATTAAGAATGTTAATGCAGTTGATAGTTTTCCTAATATTAGACCAATCTGAAATTCCTGGTATAAATCCAACCTGATCATAGTGCAAACCTTTGATAATGTGTAGCTTTGATTTCTTTGATAAAACTTTATTTAAAAATTTTGCAGTTGTGTTCATTAAGGACAGGCCTATAGTTTTCTTCTGTTTTAATTCTCCCTGGTTCAAGATCCTATCTATATTTGATAGGATCTCTTGTTATTTTTGCAAAAAAAAAAAAAAAGTTATATTGGATTAATTATTCTTTTAAAGTCTGGAAAAATTCATTTGTAAATCTACCTGGATTTGACATTTTTTTTTTCAATTCAACCTCTCCAACTTCCTTCTCTCTGAATTTGATTTGTTTAAAATTTGATTTGAAGTTGATTAGCTAATTTAAGTATTTTATATTTTTGTAAATATTTATTTCATTTAAGCATTTAGTCTAATTGGCATATACTTGGGGGGAGAGAAAGAGAAGAACAGGAACAAATATATGTCTACTATGTATCAGACACTGTGCTAAGTGCTTTCCAAATATTATCTTATTTAATCCTCACCACTCTTGTGAAGTAGATGTTATTGAGAACCCCATTTTACAATTGAGGAAACTAAGGCAAACAGAAGTTAAGTGGCTTATCTAGGTTAACACAGCTAATAAGTTTCTGAGGTTGGTTTTGAATTCAGGTCTTGCTGATTTTAGTTCTGGGAAAAACAATGTTTTTATTTCTTCACTTATGAATTATTTTTAATTTTGGATACTGGTAATTTGGTTTTTTTAAAAAAATCAAATTAGTAAAAAGTTTAGTTTAACTTTTTTAAAACCAGTTTCCTATTTTTATTAATTCATTTTCACCCAAGTTCTATTAATTTCTTTAATTTTCAGAATGCCTGTTTTGATTAACTTACTTAAAAAATCTTGTTTTTTTAATATTTTAAAAGCATTCCTCCTTCACTGATTTTTTCTTTCTCTTTTCTGATAAGCACGGAGAGATACAAAATTTCTATTAAGGTTTGCCTTGGTTGCAACTCCAAAAACAAAGTTTTCATTGTTATTTTCTTTAATGAAATTGATCATTGTTTCAATGATTTGTTCTTTTACCTAACAATTCTTTAGGATTACTCTGTAGTTGATTTTTAATACTTTTTTTCAGTGACCCTTTATTTAATGTACATGGCATTCTCACCACTAAAACTTGTGTATAATTATCCTGCAGAAAAAAGAAATCAAAGCTATCTCTATATGACTATATTTATAGTCAAAAACTTGTATGGGGGCCTTATAAAAACATGCTCTAAATCACTATTGATTAGATAAATGCAAATTTAAACACAACTCTCAGCTGTAGCTCATGTCATGACATCATCTATCTGATGTTCTCTACAGGAACGAAGGACAAACAAAAACAACAACAACAACAACAACAACAATCCTATTGGTTAATATGATAGAAAATGAACATGACAAATGTGGGAGGGATTGTGGAAAAACTGGATGCTAATAGAGGGGAATTGTGAACTGACCCTGAAGAGCAATTTGGGACTATGCCCAAAGGGCTGTAACATCACACATGAACTTTTACCTAGCAATACCACTACTTGTAGGGAGATATCTCAAACACAACAACAAAAAAAGAAAAGGATGTATATGTATGAAAATATTTATTACAGTTATTTTTACGGTGCAAAAAAATTGGAAATTGAGGGGATGCCCATTAGTTGGGGAATGACTGAACATATTGTGGTGTATGATTATGATGGAACACTACTGTGCTATATAAGAAAAGATGAGAAGAATGCTCTCAGAAAAACCTAAAAAGATTTATATGAATCGACACAAAGTGAAATGAACAGAACTGGGAAAACACTACATACAGAAACAGTACTATGTTAATGATTTTGCTATTCTCAGCAGTACAATGATGCAAGACAATTTTTAAGGACCTAATATGAAAAAATACCATTCATCTCTATAGAAAGAACTGTTAAAATCTGAATGTAGATAAAAGCACACTTTTTAAAAACTTATTTTTTATCTTTTTTGGTCTATTTTTTCCCACAATATGACTAATATGGAAATGTTTTACATGACTGCACACATATAATCTATATCAAACTGCCTTCTCAGGAAGAAGGAAGGAGAGGGAGAAAATTAGGGACTCACAATTTTTAAAAAAGAAAGCTAAAATTATTTTTGCATGTAATTAGAAAAACAAAATAAAAACAAAACAATTTTCTTGCATTTATTTGTGAAGTTTTTATGTCCTAGGACATAATTTTTGTAACGGTACAAGTTGGAGCTGTGATTTATGTATACTGTCAATTTTCATTAAATAATTAGCAAAGTTCTAATATATCTACTATTTTGAATTTTCGATTTAGCTCCTTAATTTCTTGTTTATTTTAGATTATATTTATCTAGAACTGATAGAGCTAAGTTGAGATTCCCCTCTCTACTACTATTACAGTTTCTGCTTGCAATTCCTTTAGTTCGTCTTTAAAATATTTAGAATTGAAGCAATATATCTATCTATCTATCTATATGTATATATGAGTATGTCTGATGATAATTTTAAAATAGCTGAAGAAAGAAGGAAAAAGAAAGGTAAAGGAGTAAGGGAAAGATATATCCAGCTGAATGCAGAATTACAGAGAATAACAATGACAGATTAAAAAATTTTCTTAAATGAGCAATGCAAAGAAATAGAAGAAAACAATAAAAAGGGAAAGATAAGAGCTCTCTTCAGGAGAATTACAGATATTACATGAATATATCATGCAAAAAATGGTCATGATAAAAGACAAAAATGATAAGAGATTTACAAAAGTAAAAGAGTTTAAGAAGTAGTAGCAAGAATCTGTGGAAGAAATATATAAGAAAAATCTTAAAATCCCTGATAACCCCAATGGTGTGGCTACTAATCTAGAGCCAGATATCTTGGAGAATGAAGTTAAGTGGGTCTTAGGAAGCCTTGTTAATAATAGGGCTCCTGGAGGTGATAAAATTCCTGCTAAGATATTTAAAATTCCAAAAGATGATGTGATGCTGTTAAAGTGCTACTACACTCAATATGCTAACAATTTGGAAAACTCAGCAGTGGCCACTAGATCAGAAAAGATCAGTTTAAGTCCCAATCTTAAAGAAAGGTAATACCAAAGAATGTTCAAATTACTGAACAACTACATTCATTTCACAAACCAGCACGCTTATGCTTAAGATTTTGGAAGCTATGTTTCAACAATATGTGAGCTGACCAGAAATGCAGACGGGTTTCAAAGAGACACTACTTCACTAACTACACTAAAACTTTGGGATGTGTGAATCCAACAAAATGTGGCGACTCTTCAAAGAGATGAGAGTACTTGATCATTATACCTGTGTACTGAGAAACTTGTATGTGGGTCAAGAACCAATAGTTAGAATTAAACATGGAACAATGGATTATTTTAAAATTAGGAAAGGAGTATCACAAGGTCACCTATTAATACCTTGTATATTTAACTTATAAGCAGAGTATATCATACAAAATGCCAAGCTGGACTATCAAAAGCCAGAATTAGGGTTGCTAGGGAAAAATATCAACAACCTTAGATATTAAGCTGATACCATTCTAATGGGGAAATGTGAAGAATTAAGAAGCCTCTTGTTTAAGGTAAAAGGTAAAAGTGGAAAAGCTGGCTTGAAGCATAATTAAAAAAAAAAAAAAAAAAAAAAAAACTAAGATCATGGCAACTGGTCCCATTAATTTCTAGAAAATACAGGGAGAAGAAATGGAAGCAGTGTTAGATTTTATATTATTGGATTCAAAGATTACTGCAGATAATGACTATAGCCATGAAATTAAAAGATGCTTACTTCTTGGAAAGAAAGCTACAGTAAATTGAGAGAAAAACAGAGACATCACCTTGTCTATATGTTATATTGTGTATATTTACAGCTATAATGTGTGTGTGTGTGTGTGTGTGTGTGTGTGTGTGTTTAATGGCTATGAAAGTTCCATAGAATTGATGCATTTGAACTCTGATTCCAGAGAAGATGTTTAAGAATCCTTTGGATAACAAGGAAATCAAATCAAAAGAAATTAATTCAGACTATACATTGGACAGTTGAGTACTGGAGCTAAAGCTTAAATACTTTAACCACAAAATGAGAAGACAGAACTTAATAGCATGACTAAATGAATAAAAATTATTATTTCTTTGAAGAATTCTAGTTATTTTTGTAGATAAGCTGATTTTTTTCTTTGAGGTTGTGATTACAGGCTTTTTGTTGGTGAGGTCTCAGGAGTAGTTTTAGTTCTCTTTTACTTTAGGTATCAAATCAAATTGAAGATCTTTCTTTTGCCCTGATAGTCTTTATACCTTTTCTCTCACCATGGATAATAAAGCTTTCTTCAATTGTGAGCGTTATCTCCCTTTCTTTGGTCCTCTCCCTCTCGCCCCCATTCAAATATCAGCAAGAGCTAATAGTTTTTTTTTTTTTTTACTTCACACTAAGGCTTTTTTTTTTTTTTTTTTTTTTTTTTTTTTAAGTCTTAATGATGTCTGTCAGCTTACTTTAGACCCTCAGAGAGTTTCTTAAGGGTGAGGTCTGAAGCCTTTCACTTTCACTCCTAATGGGTCATATTTACCACTTGTTTAATGACTGAGTCATTTAAGAATTTGATTGTCTAAGGTGGGGATAGAACTGAATTATACTATTTCCTTTAACTCTACCATCTTCTACCATCTTCTTCCAAAGACTAGAACCTAAATTCTCTTGGAGATTGTATTGGGGAATAAAAATATTTTGTGTATAGCTATGCAGTTATTCTAATTTTTTTTTTTTAAAGAGGCATCACTTATTTCGTTTATTTGACAGATATCTTTTGAATGTCTATTATAGGGTAAATGCCATATAATAGGGTTATAAAACAACAGAGTTAGATTTCTTAGCCTAAAGTAGCTTAGACTCAAACTCATAGAATTTAAAATTAAAAGGGATCATAGATTGACTGGAACTCTAAGGTACTAAAGAGGCCATCTAGACCAAGTCCTTAGGATTTTACTTAGTAACTATTATAATTTGAACCCATGTTTTCTCCCAGTGGACCCCTTGACTTATCATGATATTCAGTGAATGGTTGAGAAGTTATTTCTGTGGCATTTGCCATAAAAATGTGTACAATTTTAACATTTGCACTGCATTTAATATAACCTGTTGTTTAAGGAAAATCTGTAAGGTTATACTTTATTCTAACAAGTGCCAACTACTTTTTTAAAAAAAATCAACAAATAGACAACGATAATTTTTGGATTTTAACGCATTCATGGATTGATTTTCAAGATAACAGAATATGAAGAAAAGTTCAAAAGAGTGGAAAATAACATGAAAGGCACTTTTATTTAAAGACAAGTTGATAAAAAATATGGTAGCAACTACTAAAAATCTATTTTCTTATTGCTACAAAATATTTATCAGATGGTCCTTGAAATACATCATAGATGTATTTTGATGAAAATACATTTTTGTATTTTTGATGAAAACGGAGAGAGAAATTTGTGGGCTTTCACAGACAATATTTTTATAGTAAACCAAATCTTTCCAATTATGTAAAACAAGCATAGTCAACTTAAGATCCTAATATTTGATATTTGATTACAAAAAACAAAAACAAATCCCCTGATTTCACCAAACCATTAGACCTAAATCACATTATAAAAACATTCATTAATTTACTTACATCTTTTAAAAATTTAACTGAAATTAGAAATTTAATTAACGAAGTGGAAGAAAACCAGGAAGGTATATACAAAGTATGGAATTATATTTACTAAAGTCTTATATAACAAAGTAAAATGACAGGAATATTTTTGTCAATTTTTTTTTTACTAATAATAATCCAGGCATGCTTTCTTAGCACTGATTTGCATTTTTGCTCTAATTCTTCCCAAAAATGTCTGAAATTAAAAAAAAAAAAAAGAAAAATCACAAACACTAATGTCAAACTACAAAATCAGAAATATGTTCTAAGACGCTCAGAGGCAATGAATCAAAATTCTGTGGATGATAAAAGAGTAGCTGAAGTGTGAAAAAGTCATCTGTAATTGTTTTAATTATTTGCTTTATCATGATTAACACTGTCATAACAGGCTATTTGGGGGTAATTTAGGTAAGTTATCCTGAAGTCATTTTGGAAATATTAGAAAGCATTTAGTATTTTAGAAAGTTTTTTGTGCTGTATAAGAAAAATGAGAGTGATCTATATTAGCTAGCTTTCCTTAAACAATAATAACTCTAAAACTTTAAAATTCTCTTCTAATAAAAGACAACACAACTGTAATAAATTGGCAAGGTGCATTAAGATTTTAAAATTTATCATATGAATGGAACTTGGCAACTCAAATCCAGAAACTCTTAAGTATCATCAAGATTTCATTTATCCCATTTTTATTTCGTCTCCTTTTCAAAAGGACTACAAGGGAGATGTTAAATGAAATCTAACAGTTTTTAGACTCTGAATTATCAATGTTCTACCATACTACATATATGCAGAAGAAACAAAAATAATTTCCAATTAATTTCCATCATATATAATCATGTCCGCTTTTTGCAAACTTTTAGAGTAAAATGCATCTTGAGAATATTTAGACCCAGAACTATCAGGATCTGTCAAATTTTAACTTTCAATTAAATTTGGGGCCTGCAAGAAATTTTATCCTCTCCTAAAGAATAACTGCTGCCAATTTTGTTAACTTTATAATAGTACAAATCCATTAATTCTGATTAAAATGTCCCAGAATAATCCACAAATTATGAATTGCAGTATTAGAATTTAATATTAAGGCTCAATATGATGTTACAAATCACATAAACTATGATTATGTGCTTTGTATAGTAATGGGATGAGAGAAAAAAATTACATCATTATACTTGAAAATGTTTCTCAGTGTAAATATTCATATTTGTTTTGCTTTCTAGTAGAATTTTTTTTTCTCCTTATGTTCCTATGTCTCTATGATGATTTTCCTCAACATATTTTACTTCCTTCTTCCCTACAATTCACTCTCTGCCACTCCTGCATTTTCACATGCAACCCTTTCCATTTATTGAATATGTTGTAAGTAGCCTTGATTAGTTGTAATTCATAATGCTTGATTATGGACATAAGTACATGTTTCCCTCATTTTAAGGTCTGACATAGCATCCATTCTAAAAATGAAATCAAGAAAACGAGAATGAAATAACATGAATATGATTATCAAGAATGGGACCCATTCTAGAAATGAAATTAAGAGAGAATGAAATAACATAAATATGGTTGTCAAGAATGGCCAATGGTACTATATATTTTAAAATGGCATTTGTAAGAGGCTTTCACAGATTTTTTAAATATTTTAATTGCTACATATGAAAAAATAGTGCATTATATAATTATACTTACTTTGTGGTTATAGGAGTCTGCCACATAAAGTAAGTTTCTTTTCTTATCCCAAGCCACTCCAAGTGGGTGCTGAAGCTTTGCATTGATTCCTGCTCCATCAACATCCCCAAAAGCAAATAAATTCTTTTTTAGAAAAAAAGAAAAGGCATTTGTTATTAAATTACTACAGTATTTTGGTTAAATATAATAAGGCGGATTTAGAAAACAGCTTCATTTATCTAATTTGAGGCAAAGAAAAGCTCTGATTTTTGTCTAGAGCTATATCAATTTATATTATATTCAATTCAATATAATATATTATATTCAATTTAGGTATATCTAAATTGAAAGACTAGTAGTGCTGACCAAACCTCTAACTTTGATTACCTTTTTTAATGTTTTCTAATTTGGTTGTGGGCATATCAATGACACAGAAGTCAGTCTGATTTTTGTTATATGACAAAATGGCTCCTATCTAACTTTTCTGGATTTCAGCTTCTTCATTTGTAAAACAAAGAGTTGGATCAACGGCCTCCTTTGATCCAAGGATCAAATAAGATAATATATGAAAAGAACTTAGCACAGTGCCTGACACATAACAACTGCTTGATTAATTTTTGTTTTCCTCCTTATTCCCTTCCACCTCTGAGTCTATAATCTTGTGACTTTTCTATTGATCTCTCATCTCCAATATCTCATGCAATCAACCTGTTATTCTTCTTTCTTCTTTGAATGCTCAGCACTTACATACAGCTGTAGACAGTGAGCTGTCTGCGGTAGTTGGTTGTATTGGATGGGTTTCTGTGATGTATTTGTATCTTTCTGTCCTAACTTCTGTACTAAACTGAGGGTTTCTTTCTTGTTAACTTGACAGTTCAATAAATACTTATCTATCCTCCGAATGGTTAAAATAAAATTACACATGAAAACTGGAATTTTTCTTACCATGGGATCTCTCTCTCCTCCTACAAGATGTTTCACTGCTCCATCTTTCAGTGAAACAGTTCTAACAGTACTGCTCTCACTGTCTGCTACAAACAAGCAATTCCAAGGTTCTTCAGAAGCCACAGAGAGACCTGAAGGCTGGGCAAAACCTGCCTTGTGAGGATATGCATTGTTTCGATTCTCTTCATGTCCACTTCCAGCAAACCGAAGGCAAGTTCCTTTTGTCAATTCACTAAAGAAAAATGAATCAATAGGTCTGGTTCAAGATGGATATATTTTAGACAATTAAGTTACTAAACCAAATATATTCAAATAATTAAATTAATGATGATTATCAAATAAAAATAATAATGATAAATATATACAATGGCCTGTATTTTGGCATATTAAACAAACACATAGGGCATTTTTCAAATTTTTCTTCCATAACATTTTCATTTAGCCATTGACTATAGTCTCTGAAAAATCATCTTTACTTTTCATAAAAGAAAATTGATACTTAAAGAACTGAAGTAATTTCTCAAAGATCAAGCAAGGTTTTGGTTGTAGAGGCAGGATTGGAAGACAAAATGACTAACTAAAAACCACTAACTAGAAAGTCTTTTTTTCAAAAGACCAAGGATGGTTGCAATGGTTCTACCTCAACCATTCTGACTGCATCTTAGCATCAAAGAATGTTAGAAACTGGAAAGTGCATTCAAAGTTAACTCATCTATATCTTCATTTGACTGATAAATAAACTTAAAGTCAGGGAAGTAGGTGACTTAACTAAGGTAAGCAGGTTACAAGTAGCAATGGCAAAATTCAAATCCAAGTTTTATGACTCTAAATATAATATCCTTTCCACTATACCACTGCTTGTGTTTTTTTAAAGATTGGCACTTTAAAGATTATGCTTTCAGTTTTAATTATGTTTGAATTCTAATATAAAAATAGTTAACAAGAAGATTCTGGAGTTTCAAATAAAATGAAGTACCTTTTATCCACATATATTAAAATCAAAGTCTGTTATAATTAAAAATAAATAGACAAACTAGCTGTCATTATTTTAAGAAAAATAACTACATATAAATTTCATTTTAGTCAAATCACTAAATTTTCTTTAAAGTGAATAGCTGAAATCAGTATTTCTATGTTATCTGGAACTCTGGAAGTTTGAGAAAGTAGACCAAGACATGTCATAAGGAAAAAAGCTAACATGATCAACAAGTACATAAAACAACAAATTTCTTTTTCTTTTTCTTTTTTTTTTAATTTTTATCTAATAATTACTTTATATTGACAGAATCCATGCCAGGGTAATTGACAAATTTCTCTACTTTGCTTTCTATTGTATAAAATAAATTTTAAGCTGGTGGGAAAAAATATAGGAAATTTGTCAACATTGGTTATATACCTGAAAAGTTGATTTGTTACTGTTTCTAGAATAAAATCATTGAATAACATAAGACATGCAGTGAATTCACTATCTCAACATAGGACATACAAAATAAATGATATATTAATAATTTTGCTTATTTTTTAGAAAGGTGTTATCAATAACCCTTTGTACGTAATTTAGTAAAATAGGGAAATCTGAAGAGAGAAGAAAACTCCCAAGGATTTGATAATTGGGTTATGATTTATGGCTCTTCCTTCCCACTAGAGGAGATATCTTCCTTTTCTGAACTCTTAATACTTAATTTAAACTTTTTTTTTTTTTACGTATTTATCACATTTTATTTTGTATTATAATTCATTTGTATATATATTATCTATTTATACAGTAAACTTTCTAGGAGCAGAGATATTTTTATACTTTTTATGTATATTCCCAAATGCATCACATAGTTCTAGGCAAATAATATATTCAGATGACTAATTTGTTGTTAGATTTTTATTCTCTATGTTACATTTGGAAGCAAGACAGTACAATGAAAAGCATTTTTCAATCCTGAGTCATTTTCTTCCTGGACTCAACAAAACATATACACGAGCATCCCCTGATCCCAATAACCTATATGATTTCTTTTAAGTTTAAAATGCTATGATTCTTAATGAGTGCCAGAATAAAAAAAGAATTGCCTTTTTAAAAAGTCACTATAAAATTTTTTCAAGTAACAACTTTCTGAGTTATCAAGATTTTTATTTAAAGAAATCTGATTTATAATGTTCCTAAAGCAAGGTCTACCTATATCCAGTCTTCTTAAAATATAGAAATTTTAATGAGTTTTTAATCTCTCAAAAGCACAAATATTAGCAAAATATACAAGAATCACTATTACATTCATCTAAGAATTATTTGGCCCACAGTATATAAAAACACCTGATAAACAAACATGAAACAATTGCATTAACAGAGAGAAGACAAATATTTAGGAAGCATTTACAAAAAAATATAACTCATTCTTCATTTTCAGTCCTTCATTTAGAAGTAAGCTTCACCAGTTTTCTGCCATTATAGTTTATTATTCAATCATAGCTTTAAACACTTTGAAAGTTGTTTTTCTTTATAATATTGTTGCTATATAAATTGTTCACTCAGTTTTACTCACTTCACTCTGCATTAGTTTATACTTCCCAGTTTTCTCTGACACTGTCCATTTCATAATTTTTTATGGTGTAGTAATTTCATTACAAATTCAGATGCAATCACTTGTTTAGCCATTCCTCAAGAGGTAGCTATGCCCTTAATTTCCAGTTTGGATCTACTAGGAAAAAGATTGGTATAAATATTTTTGCACATATGGATTCTTTTCATTTGACATTTTTGGGATAGAAATTTAGTAATGGTGTTGTTGGGTGAAAGATGGGCAATTTAATGACTTTTTGGGCAAGTACCAATACTGGTTTTCAGAATGGCAGGACCAATTCATAGCTTCACTAGAATATATCAATATGCCTATGTCTCCTGCAGTTCCTCCAACATTTATCATTTTATTCTTATCATCTTTGCCAATCTAACAGTTGTGAGATAAAATCTCACAGTTGTTTTAATCTGCATTTCTCTAATCATTACTCATTAAAGTATTATTTTCATATGGTTATTGACAGCTTTTATTTCTTCCTTTGAAAATTGTATATTCATATCCTTTGATCATTTATCTATTGGGTTCCTTATAAATCAGGGAAATGAAATCTTTATCAGAAAAATTTGCTCCAGAAACTTTAAATTGTGAAATATCTTTTCCTAGACACTACTCCCCTTTATGTATAATTTCTTTCCCTGACCCTCAGAAATTAATTCCTTAAAAGCACATGTCTAACCTTTGTATTTATATCCCCAGGATTTAAGCATAGTGCTTTTACATAGTAAGCCCTTAATAAATGCATTTTTAATTCAATCAACATTCATTAAGCTCATACTATGTGCCAGCCACTATTCTAAGCCTTAGAGATACAGTACAAGAGTCAGACCATGTAGTCCCAAGAAGCTGACATTTTAATAAGAACTGATATTCTAATAACATATTTAAAGATAAGAAAATACAATATGTTAAAAATAAATACAAAGTGATTGGGAAGAACTAACAACTGGGAGAGAGAGAAAGAGGGGTTGGAGTAGGGAAAAATAGAGTGTTAAAAGCTATTTTAAAGTGAAGACATTTTCAAAATGTATTAAATATAAAATAATTTGTAATCAAAACTATTGATTCAATATATAAAATATTGCTCTAAATGGTGTACAAAAATTTGCTACATACTATTAAAAAAATCACTCTATACATAATTTTCCAGGAATACATCAACTTTCTCACTTCAGAAAAAGGATAATTATACTATATTGGAAAGTAATGTGATACAATCATCTCTGTAAATCATTAAAAAAAATTTTTTTCATGCTAGGTTATCTTCTTCCCATTGTTCAGCAAAGAACATGTACACTGACATGTACACACACTCTCTTTTTTTCCCATTACTTCAAGCTATTATCCCTTCTCTCATTCTTTTTCCAGAAAAAAATTCCTAGAAACAGCTGTCTGCACTTGTCTCTACACCCTCTCCTCTCTGTCAATTCCTCAAATCTTTCCAATATGGCTCTTGCCCTCATCAATATTCACAAGTAAAACTGTTATCTACAAAATTGTCGAAGACACAGTAATTGCTAAATGTGATGGTGTTTTCTCAGTTCTCATCTTTCTTGACCTGTTTCTCTTTTTGTCACTCCTGACTGTTTTATCTTCCAAAATATTTTTTCCTCTCTGGATTTTTGTGATGTTTCCCAGTTCTCACCTACTATCAATGCTAGTATATTTTAACTGTCAATGCTCCTCTTCCATCCTACTTCTCCAAGGCTCTGTCCTAACTTATCTTTCTTAATATCTTTTTGTGATCTCCTCAGCACTCAGATTTTATTACTATGTCTATGCAGAACACTCTCAAATATATGTGTCCAGCCTCAGTCTCTCCCCTGAGACTGCCACTTCAGTCCCACTTCACCAATGTGTCTATTATATATTTCTAACCTGATGTCCTGGAGACATTTCAAATTAAGTATGTCCAAAATAGAATGTGCCATTTTTACTTCCCCACCCCAGATCTTCCTGTCTTCCAATCTCTCCTAATTCTGTTGAAGAAACCGCTATTATTTTGGTCTCCTATGTTTGGAATTGTTAGTAAACATTTACTGAGTCCCCATTTTGTTCTGGGCACTATACTAAAGGCTGGGGATACAAAAAGAGGAAAAAGGCAGTTCCTGTCCTCAAGTTGCAAAAATACTATAAAATATATTCCAAAACTAAATATATGTAATATTTGACATTGTGATTTCTCATTTGTCTGAGCTTTTTGTTTTTATTTTACTTTTATGTTATATCTTAAAGTTATTTGTATCACATCTTTGATACTCACAGTCTCCATTGGTGCAGTGGTTCTCTAATCCATGCTTCTTCTTATTTCCCTGGTATACTTCAAGATATACCTCATATTTCACTTCCCTCTGCTGCTTCCCCTTACAGATAATTCTCATTTATTCTGTATATCTCTTTAGCTATTTACATTTTACGAATCCCCCAACACAACCACCCATTTGAAAGGGTGTATTAAAAACATGTTCTGTGAGATCAAGGATTGCATTTTTTTCCTTGCCTTTCTTTGTATTCCAGAAGTTAGCACAGTGCCTGGCACATAGCAAGAGCTTAATAAGTGCTTTCTGATTAACTGATTTACGTTTTAACCTTATTAACATTTAGTATGAAGGCTGTATTTGGATATAGTAGATACTTTTTATTATTTATATTCCTTTTCATTGATAAATAATTAAGTAGACTTTGTATATTATAAGAGCAATCACCCTATTAAAATGCAATGGAAACCAAGCAGTACATTAAATAACTTTTTTCCAATAGTTAAAAATCACTATTTTTATGCTCTTCCTGGTTATTAAACAGCCTGTCATTCATTTATCAAACTCTGAATGCCTACTATGTGCCAGACATCTTACTTTGACACTATCAATAAGGTTTTAGAGGAGATTTTTTTTTTTAAACAATTTAGTGAGATACTCTGTCGCTTACCTTTTCTTTGGCAGCCTCCCATCATCCAACAAAAGTGCCCAGATTTGATGAATCCCTGCCATAGCTATCCATAGTATATCATCTTTACAATTCTCTGAAAATTTAAAACAATAAATAAAAGGTAGTATGTATTTCTCATAAACAAAAGTAAATTGATTGTTTGATAGTTTCAAATTAAGGAAGTGTTAGCAACCTAATTTTTAGGCATCCCAATGTGACTTGGATTGAGAGAATAAATTGTTTGAAAATTCACTTTATAACGTTCATGTGGGATACACTTTTAAAAGATATTTCATTTCATATTTATCACACTGGCTTTGATACTTTTATAGATTATTCTAAGGAATATTCAGTCAATCCTTATTTGTGATTATAGCCTTAAAAATATTTATTTCACATGTAAATAGGTTAATTTCTGTCAAAAAGATTTGCCAGTGGAATACCACTAGATGAAACCCAAAATTTTATGTTTCTACAACTGGTCTTTGAACAATTTCCAAGGACAAAGCTTTGTGTTTTAATGTTCAAGCAATATGTACTCCCATCAATTAGATTTTAGGCTTAGAAACTCATTCAAAGAATGTATTTGAAAACAAACTGTTTCTAATAACTAGTTGTATTAAGTAGACTGTAATAGGCCATTTACATTAGAGAACTTAGTAATATAAATGAGAAAGTTTTTTTCTATTAATGACACATTCAAGTAGTTAATTATTATTCTATTTTTTAACTTTTAATGGCAGTTCCAAATCTATTCTTTAAGATAAAAGCTAAGTCAATTTATTTTTTTTTAAAATGCAAAAGAACAAAGCAACCTATTGCTAAAATGTACTTGACTTCGGATGTATTTAAATATGTAATAGCTGTAAAAAAAATAGCTGTAAAAGTAAATACTTTTTAAAAGTAATTTAAATGGAAATTTTCACACTAAAGTAAACTGGAAATAATTACCAATTTGTTACTATATAATCATGAGTAGATCAAGGTTTCAATTCCATAATAAATTTTTTACATTGTAATTTTGTGGCATTAAATATATATGTGTTTATATGTATATATTTCACATTATACTTATATAGTATCAACTATCTGGGTAATATCACCAAGGATTATGAGGAAAAACAGTTAGCTCTGGAATACCCACCCTGGACCTATGTTGATGAGCATGTTACATGGCCCATTTTTTTTTTTTTTAATCTAATGCAGACATATTTCACATTCCACTTCAGCCATCTTCTTGCCATCCACCTGGCCTTCTAAAGTAACCAACCTTCCAGACCACTGGACTCTGCCATTTGCCCTGCTGCTGAAAACTCTAGCCCACTAGAGCCTAGTGGTCTATGCTCTGGAATTCTTCACTGAGAGGTTACACTGTTCAGTTTGTAGAGTATGTTACATGAATCAATATATACAACTAGTGCAAATCATGATTCAAATTTCACTCTGGTTATCTTCTATCTACTCTATCACTGTGCAAATATACCTTTTTTTCATCATTCCCATTCTAGCCCCGGAATCATAAGCATATGACTACTGCCACTGTTAAGGAAAAGATATGATAAGCACCTCTATATAGTTTCCTTTCACTCTTCTATGACTTTTCTCAACCAAAACTCTCCATCTTTGATAATTACTTGCTTCTCCCTTGCTAGAATGTAAACTCCTCAAAGGTAGGGATTATTTCATTTCTGTATTTGTACCAAGTATTTGTACACAGTAAGTGTTTAATAATTTTTTTCTACTCATTCATTTAGCCAAAATCAAACCTAATTAGGAGATGATCATTTTTGGTTATGCTTGAAAATAACATCTAAAATTAAATTATTCAAATTCTCATCTAACCACGAAAATTATGTGGAGAAGGAAATAGAAGTTTGAAAATCTCAAATGAGATCATAAAGAGTCAAACATGACTGAAAAAATGACTGAACAAAAACAAAAAAACTAAAGAAATTAAGAAACTATATAAAAGGAAATCAATATGCAAACCTCTAAAACTTCCTGAAATATGTGGTCAGAATAACAAAAAGTTCTACCACAGAAAAGTTGAATATAGTTATTTATTGTAATTATCCACTTATTATTGGCAATAATTTTACAAAGTCAGTGGATGCATGAAATCCTAACTTTTCAGAGTATCAAAAGACACATATTTAAAGTTTTTAAATATTTTACACTCACCCTTTAAATTCTATGAAATGACCTGTCTCTAAACTTATTCCCATGCATCCAACAAGTTTATTTGAATAAACATTTTGAGAAATGTATATATAGAATTCTTCCTCTTTAGATTAAAATATGAAGGACAGTGTTAATATAACAAGCAGATTATATTTGGTACTTATGATATATTGAAAAAAAATCTTAGGTCTTGGAAGTTTAGCCTTTTTTGGACTTTTTCCAATTTGAAGATTCCAGGGACTATATCTAATATCTTCAAAAATTCAAAATAAGGATTTTTTTTCTACTATTAAATGATAAATAAGATTGTGAACTTCATTTCTTCACCAGGTCATTGGTACTATTGAGTAATGAAAAAATAAATACACAAATAAAGCAGAAATATATAGAAAAATAAAAGGCAGAGAAAATAAATAGAATAAATAAATTTTCAGTAATTAAAAGTTGACACACTTGGGAATATACCTACCAAGACAAATCAGGAACTACATGACTATAATTATAAGACACATTTTATACAAATAAAGTCAGATTTAAATAATTTATACAAATAAAATCAGACTTAAATAAATAAATAATAAATAATTCATAGGTGGGAAGAGTCAAAATAATAAAAATGTCAATTCTATTTAAACTTCTCTACTTATTCAAAGCCATCCCAATTAAATTATCAAAAATTATTTTACTGAGCTAAAAAAATAACAAAATTTATTTGGAAGAACAAAAGATCAAGAATATCAAAGAAATTAGTGAAAAAATGTAAAGGAAGGAAGTTTAGCAATACCAAATCTTAAACTATATGATAAGGTAGTAATTATCAAAATTGCATGGTACTGGCTAAGAAGTAGAAAGGTGGATCAATGGAACAAAACAGATATACAATACAAAGTACTAAATAATTATAGTAAACTTGTGTTTGACAAAAGTGAAGATTTAAGTTTTTGGAACAAGAATTCACTATTTTGTAAAAAAACAAAACAAAACAAAAAACTGTTGGGAAATTGGAAAGCAATCTAGCAGAAATGGGGTATGGAGCAATATCTTACATTATTTACCAAGATATGGTCAAATGGAGACATAATCTTATTTAGGGAGAGATCATAAGAAAATTAGAAAAAAATGGAACATATTACCGATGAAATTTATGGATGGGAGAAGAAATTTCAATGCCTCCTGATCAAAAATAGAAAATAATAATGGCTGAAAATATTTTTTAAAGATGAAAACTTCTCAACTAAAACATGTTTTAGAAAGAAGATATAAAACATGCCATAAATTTTATTAAATATGACTTGTAACCTTTCCCTAAAAACTCAAAATTATTTCCTTACCTTATTGACTATTGTCTATTTGAAGCTAATGAGATTCAAATAATGCCTAGATTGTAATTATCAAAAATGCTATAAGGATTAAAATTGTTCTTGATCAAAAGCAAATTTTTCTAAGTCCTTTAATCTAATATAACTAGAGTAGTTTGTATTTAAACCCAATATTATAATTCATAATTTTTCATTTTAAAATTGATAAATGCTAATAAACTACATATGAAATAGGACAGCTTATTTGAAAAATATATATTAATGGATTAAATATACCTCACATATTCAAAGGAGTTGATACACATTGGGAATATACACTGAACTACTTTTAACTCTTTCTTGAAGTATTAGAAACTGTAGAAAGCAGAAAACTATTTTATTCATTCTTGCAGTCTGTTTTTTTTTCCTGACCTCTTTGAACATAAAAGTTATGTTTTTAATATACCATTTTATTATTTTTGTAAATCAAGCATATGTAATTTTCCATTCAACATATAAGGAGCTTTTAAAAAATATGATGATAGTACTATAAAATGTGAAATGGCCTAAGAAATATTAGATAACAATAAAATACTAATTAACTATTATCATCATTTCTTTGTGGAAGAATTACCTTATATCACAAAGACATCTGATTGGCACTGGTATAGAACTAACAAATACAGAGAGTTTCCTGGAATGCATTTTGAAATAGATAAGTATATCTGGGACAAATAATATCTCCCTGGCAATGGGAACTCAGACAGGTTCCTGCAATGAGCTATCTACCATAGTCTAGGTCTGAATATAATATTGTATCTCTGTATCTATAGGAATTGACAGCTATTAACTCTTACAGATTTTTATGTGAACTTAGAAAGGAAAAAAAAAAGTAGGTTGTCTGGATCTTGAATGAATACATATATTTTATGAAGTGACATTTTTTTCAATTAAGGCAGTACTTGAAATGGTTTTAATAATTTATAAAGCTCTTTTAATGAACTCAATTAAAAAAATCATATTACTCTGTAGCAACAACATATACTTTTATTGATACCTCAAACTAAATCACTTAGAAGAGTTTTACCTAAAATTTGATTGTTACTAGGGATCTGAATATGTGATAATGAACATAAATTCTATTTTAGTTTACTAGTATTTTGTCTTCCCTAGTTTGAAAGGATAGCTTAGTAACAATAATAGTTTTTTCTTAAAGTTTAAGCATGAAATGCTAAAACTCACATGATTTATACTCAATAAATAATGGAATATACTTATCTCAAATCATTACATTATTCTCATAGGAAAATATACATTATCTGAATAACTTTAAAAAATAAGTATACTTCATTTAATATTTTATAGTTCATTAATAAAAATGATAGAATTGTAAGAGCATATTATGTAAGCAGATAATTTCACATAGTATAGATTATCTGAACAATTTACTAAATTAGTTGGATCTCAACCATTGAAGGGCATACAAGTACATTTAACCATCTCTCTAAAGACAATACTGATTAAAGGATCAAGAAAGATTAATGGGATATGAGTACATATCCTCCATTCAATAGGGTTAAAATTCAGGCAACAGTAAAAGCCATCCAAAGATGATTGTTGACTTGTAGAACATGAATCTCTCAGATTAATATCCACTGTACACACTGAATTTGGTGCAGACTAAACATACATTTTAAAAATCTGGCAAAGATGAAATAAAACAGGGAATTTGCAGTTAGGAAATACTTTTAGACTTCAGTGAAATGCTTTTCATACTTTTAAAGATAGAGAAAAGATCATGTGCCACTGCATGGCCACTGCAATAAAAAAAAAAAATCACCATCTATAAAAAGTCAATTTTTTTACTTGAAGTTTGATTATAATATCACACATATTAAGTGCTCAGTCAATTAGAAATAGATATCCTTTTAATTTCTTTTAAAACTTTAAACGGTTCAAATATGAATGACAGTCCATCCTCAGATTACTCAGAAGAATTAAAAAAAGTATCAGAAAAACTATTACAAGAAAAAATGCAAATGCTTTTATGTATCAAAGTAGGATTTCATAGATAATAATATTCAAAATGTGATAAATGTACCTGATATTCCAAAAACTACATCCCAAGGTGAACTGATGGGCTGTTCCTCTCCTTTTGCTCCACCCTCTTTGTCTGTGCCTTGTATTCCAATGCCAGCCACAGTGCTCACCATTTCAGTTTCTAGGTCAATCTAGAAAAAATTAAGTTTGTGACTTATGGTTCAAGATATTTTACATTTTTCCTCTGGGTATGAGAATCTCAAAAGAATATGTAGACAGAATGGTACTCTCAGTGTTATATGCAGGCATCTAGGTGGTATAACAGATAGAATGATGAAAATGGAGTCAGAAAGACTTGAGTTCAAATTTATTTTTAGAAATTTATAAATTATATGACCCTGGGTATTAACTTCTGTCTGGCACAGTTTCCTTGATTGTAAAATGGGGATCTCAAGGGCATCTATCTCACAGAGTTGTGATGATGACCAAATGAAATATTTGTAAAGCCCTCATCAGTACCTGACAAATAGTAGACAGTTAATAAATGCTTGTTTTTTTCTCCTTCCAAAAAAAAAAAAAAAAAGTATAATTAGTTACAAGGCTTCTATTGTTTGACTAAGACTACAATGATGCTCTGTATCTCTTCTATCCCCCTCCCATTACTCAGGTAATGGAGCTTAAAACCTTCAAAGTCAAATGTTCTCAAATTTAAAAAATATTTTAATAACTGTATTTAGGAATAATTGGCTTTCTTTGTAATCATATTATTTTATTTTATACTTTAAAAACATTATTCTGAGAAGGGGCCCATAAGCTTCATCAGACCACCAAAGGAATTCATGACATACAAAAAGTTAAGGATGCTTTAGTATCAGTATTTAAGAAGAAATTAAGATTTAGAAACTTATTTTAAGTCAAAAGACTTAGTTCCTGTTAAAGACTGTTACACATTAAAATATACACAGTTAATTCTATTCAGAAAGCATTAAAACTTTCAATTTCATTTTATTTCATAAAATGAAAATTCAATATTCTATGTTACAAAAAAATCTTATTTCCTATTTTTTTCCCGAGCTATTTTTAAAAAAGCTTTTAAAATTCTCTTCTTAAATGCTTATGGGGATAATAAAGTAAACTATAAAAACATCTTGTTAATATACATTGATTCAAGGAATAATAATGCTCTTCCTTTTATTTTTACCTATTATAGTTTCTAAACCAATACAGAGAATAGGAAAAGCATCAAAAAGCTATAACTTGTTATTAGTGTTCTATTAACTTGTTCTTCAAAATCAAGTGGTATATGCAGACATAGTATAATTAATGCTGTAGCAACTATTAAGTTCTAAAGCAGAAATGGCCTATGGAGAAACTTTGAAATGGGAAGAGTCTTATAAAAATTACAGATATCTGAGACCCTGAAATTCAAATTCCACAAAGTCCTGCTCTTAAGCTCTACTACTGCATGGCAACAAATCAGAAATACAAAGTTTTTGAAGACTAAGGCAGCAGAGCACAAAACCTAGTAGACTCTGTTGTGCTCCAAAAGCATAGGGTATAGTTCTATGCAAA
The DNA here is from genome assembly GCF_016432865.1 of Antechinus flavipes. Taxonomy (NCBI): domain Eukaryota; kingdom Metazoa; phylum Chordata; class Mammalia; order Dasyuromorphia; family Dasyuridae; genus Antechinus; species Antechinus flavipes. The sequence continues at coordinate 592,661,179 of NC_067399.1, read as the reverse complement.
TTACGTCTTGCTTTCCAAAGACTAGAATAGTTAAGTAGGGAGAGGATTATTAATTGGTGAGTTCTTTAACTATGGCACACAATGAAAATAAAAAGACAAAATGGGCCTTGGCTTAAGGCCCTTAAGCTTCTATAACCCCTTTTTACTTCTGCTGTGATAGTGACGGAAGAAAGAAAATGGAACAGAAGATGCTAAATATTGCAGTTTTTAGTCTCTAAATAAATAGCAACTTAGCTACTGCTACTCTAAATGTGAGATCTTTCCAGGAAACATTGAGTGGACATCTTACTATAATAATTGAATCATCAGTTTTGCACTTTCACTCTAAATTAATCAAGCAAACCACAAGCATGTATTAAACACCTACTCGTGGAATAACCGGTGTAGGAATTTCAGACCTACAGCTATCTTCTGAAACTTCCAAGCAGGGACACCTCACTTTGTTTTTGGGGTCAGAGCCACACTTATTCCTGCCTAGGACCTATAACCATTTGCTTCCTGGAATGCAACCTGCTATATGCAGGTCTACTCTTAGGCTTGCCCTGGATCTCTGACCTTGAACTAAGTAGTCAGTAATGGAGTTGCCAGTTTTCACCTGTTCCAACATGGGGTTGAGATAACCCAGTCCGAGCCTGGGACCTGGTCTGGCCTTATAGCCTGGTCCTCTTTCAGTTACTGAGCAAAGGAATAGCCTACACAGCATAATCCCAGATGAACCTCCATCTCTAGTGTCCATAAGATCTCTTTGTCTCCTTAAGTGAACCTGAATTTGAAAAATGACTCATTCTAATTTTTTCTTGGGTTTTTTGTTCAGGATTTCTAACATATTTATGAATCTTTTTGGAGAAAGCATACAGGAGCTAAGCCATACTTCTTCTATCTCTATTCTATAATCCTGGCTTTAATGATCTTCATTAGTTCTAATTTGGCCTTCTAAAATTATGTAAAATAATTTTAATTTCTTATTCAAATCCTATCCCTACAAATATTCTCTTTTCCAAGCTAACATTACCAAATTAATTCAGTTATTCATCATGACATGGCTTGCAGACCTTTGTTATGGTTTGTCAATGTTCCTTTTAAAAATGGGAAGCCTTGAAGTGAACACGATCAGATGAAGTCTAAATAGATTACACCACAGTGGAATTATTCTCACATATATGGAACTGACAGGGACACACTTAAAATTCATATTCATTTCTTCAAATTTCAAATAATAAAACAGCAAGTAGGACAAAAGATAGACTTATAAAGGATATTTAAACTGGCATGTAATAATTAAAAAACTGAAAAATTACCTTTCTTATCAAGTGATTTTCTGTGTCAGCTATATATATGATGTTATTCTTTATGGCTACACCTTGAGGAGAATTGAAAGTTGACTCTAAAAATGTTCCATCTTTTCTTCCACTGTTAGGACCTAAAATAGAAAATAAGTCAGTTAATAAAATTTTTCTCCTCAAAACATGACCAAGATGAAAGGGAAATAATCTCAATTTTTTTTTTAATTTTGGGAGATTAGAACATACTTGTAACTTATTTCTAGATTTCTCAAAATTGTCTCTATAATGATGTATACTTAAGTGCAACATGATAAATTTTTAAGTGGTTTTGACTGTGCCTTGTTCTCTTAAAAATCTAATTATCTATTAAAATACTGAAAGAGAGTCAGTTTCTCAGTATAGACTCAGAGGCTATTAGATTTTGCTATAGGGTGCTTAAAAATTTAAGCAATGCTCCTTTCCTATTTCACAAAAGTCCTATTCCATTGGTGTGGAGGTGATCCTGAATTCCAAAAGATCATACCAAAATAGTGCAAGTTTTGGCAAATCTTACTAAACTGTGGAAGCTCTAAAGAGTAGCTGAACAATAAACATAGTCCATTACCTGGAATCTAGTCTTGCTAAGTTTGGAGAGAACTATTACCAGAAAGTTGAGCAGATGATAAACATAGAAACTCAAGATGTGGAAAAATTGTAATTTTCATTGTTGGGAGATTTAAATCAACAAAACTGTCAATCATTTGAGTTATTATATTTGGGGTAAAAATTATTTACCCAAATGAATAGTTAAAAAAGATAATTTTCTGTTTTATCTATTTTTCTCTTATTTTTAAAAATTGAAATTGTAATGCACGTAATTGTAAAGCTTTTCATTTCAATGAATATTATAAATAATAAATATAATGGAATCTGACTTCAATGATATTTTTCAATTACCTTTTGTTCTGCTATAAATCAAGAGATTTTGCTTATGAATTATTCTTCATTTTTATATTTCTTTAAGCTTATGAAATATCAAAATTATTTTATCTCATTTCTTAATGTTATTTCCTCTCAAAACAAGGTTTTTAAAAAAATTAATTAAAATTATCTTTTTTTCTGACTTTGATACAAACATAGAAAGTTCATTCACAAGGAACTTTTAAAAAGAAATCTTTTGTAAGCATTCCCGAGTTTTCATCTTATTGTTTTACATTACATACACATTTTCAAGGTAACTTATCAGATCTACTTCTTACAAAATAAAAGAATAAATCTCCAGATGATGACAATTACTTTTTGCTTTCCTTATAATAAAAATAAATTTTGTATTTGAGGAAGAAAAAAAATAATGAAAGAAGCTATTTCTTTTTTTTCTTTTTTGCTAAGGTAATTGAGGTTAGATGACTTGCCTAGGCTCACACAGCTGGTAAGTGTTAAGTGTCTGAGACCAGATTTGAGCTCGGGTTCTCCTGACTTCAGGGCTGATACTCTATCCACTGCGCCACCTAGCCGCCCCAAAAAACTATCTCTTAAGAGCATAGACCAAATGGTTCTGTTCTCATGTTCCTAATTCAGCTGGGCTTTTGCCCTGACTACTATGTTCTATGGATGACACTGCTACTCTAGGATCATAGAATAAATGCTTCAAGGCTTACATTGGATCATTTTTTCTACTTAGCAATAGATCCCTAATTTTCACATATGTAGAGTTGGGGTACTATGTAATGTATTTTGAAAACTGTTTTGAAACTTTTTGATTCAAGTTATGAAGCAGATATTATTGTTCTGAATATCAACCAACTGCTAAACTGGAATTATTAAGCCCTATCTGTTTTTATATGAATTGAAACTGAAGAAAGAATGACCAAAGTGAAAGCGATTACATTGTTCTATTATAACAAAATATTCATGGAATGGATAAAAATGTTTGCTACACTATTTAATAGTTTAATTATGTGGTCAGCTGACAAATGTATAAAATGAGCAAATGCTTAGTTAATTTATTATTAGTAACAATGGAAAAAAAAACTGTTTCCTTTGACTGACAGAATTAACAATTCCTTGTTAAAGGAAAAAAAAAGATAACAATCAACAAGCATTTATTAAGTACCTAATATGTGCAAAACAGTGTTAATTATTTAAATTTTCTACACCTTATAATCTAAATATGAAGTTCCAAATTCCATTACAACTTTCTAACAAGATAAAACATTATTTCAATAGAATACTAAGGATATCAAGATAGAACTTAAATTGCCTCTGCTCTGGGGGTTTTACATTTTATCAAGGGACCTAAGCATATACATAGACAAATAAAAACAAGGTAATGAGGACAGTAAGGCACCTGTAGCTGGAGGGATAATGAAAACGCTCTTGTAGAAAGTGATGCTTTTTCTTTTTCTTTCTCATTTTTTTTCTTTTTGATCTGATTTTTCTTGTGTAGCATGATAAATGTAGAAATGTTTAGATGAATTGCACATGTTTAATCTATAATGGATTATTTGCTCTCTAGGGGATGTAGAAGGAAGGTAGGGAGAAAAATTTGGAACACAAGGTTCTATGAGGAGGCCATCTAGCCCAATCTCAATTTCTTTTATATATGAGGAAACTGAGGCCCAGGAAAGATTAAGTGATTTGCTTAAGATCTCAAAGGTTCTAAGGGCCAGAGAAGGGATTTGAACCCACATATTCTGATATGGTTTTTCAAATGTACCATGATAGTTTTCTGGCAGAAAATAAGTTAAACTTGCATTTCACAAAAATCCTACAATCTATTAAGCAATGAAATTCTATGTAAATTAAATGGGTTTTACTTTGTAAGAATTCCTTCTAAAACTTATAATCTAAATATGAAATTCCAGATTCCATTATAATTGTTTTAATAAGATAAAAGTTATTTTAATAGAAAAGTGAAATAGTTTCTATATATATACACTGTTTTTTATTTTCAGGGTCAAATGACTTGTCTCAGTCACATGGCTAACGTCTAAAGTCATATATGAACTCAGGTCCTCTGTTAACTGCAGGGCCAGTGCTCTATTCACTAAGCCACGTACCTGCCCCGATGTATTTCTATAAATGAACAAAATTGTTTTTGGAAACCATGTCATCACTGTATATTTCAGTGATAAAATTATGAATAAATTTTAAATGTAAATGGATTTTAATAATGACCAAACAATCTCACCACATTGATGCTGCAGTATTCACCATCTTCCTTTAAACTCATGATAGACCAGATTAATTTCATGTGGGAGAAGCTTGGAATTATTTTTATTCATAATTTTCATTTTCAATCATCTCACTTTCACAATTTGCATCATAAAAATATGTTACACATAATATTTTAAGCAGATTTTACCTCCAATGCTGTGCTGGATTTGTCCATTCTTGCTGACAACCAAAATTCTGTGATGTCCAGTGTCGGCTATCACTAACCTGTCAGTCACATCATCTACTGCTACTTTGCCAGGAAAAAGTAAAGGAGAGGATGGCAAAGAATCTCTATAGAGCTTTATTCCAATTTTATTATCTTTAATTTGTCCTCTGTCTTTATAGTATTTTAAAGCTATTGAAGTAAATAAAAACAATTTTTCTCTGTGCCCCTCTCCAACTAAAGAAAAAATTATGTTTCCACGGGGTCCAAGTATGACCAAAGTTGGCCAACAGGAAACTTCCAGTTCTTGCCAAAGGAAAGCATCAGCATCATTAACCACAGGATGGGTGATGTTATAGCGAAGAACGGCACTTTTAATGTTATCCAAAACCTTTTCATTTGGAAATTTAGCTGAATGAACACCAATAATAAGAAGTCCATCTGAAAAGTGTAAAAAGAAAAAAAAAACTTTATACATATTATATTGTATGAATACAATCACACTTTTAAAAGGACCAATGTTTTACTGAGTGAAAAAAACATTATTAGTTAAAATCAGAAATTACATAAAAGGAGAGATATATCTATTGATGTTGAATTAATGTTTTTAACCAAATTAAAATGTACATACAAATCATCATTTTTTTATGTGTAGAAAAACTCTTTATATATGCTATGAGTACACATAATAAAAATTATTATTCTATGAAAAAAGCAATCTAAGCAGATAAAGGACTTACTTCTTTTAGGCCATTAATATTAATTATGTGGAAATGTTATAGGAAATACTACAAGAAAAAGTCTCACTCAATGTTAAAATCTTATTTGTAATATGCCCTTTATATGGCATTGGAAATGCCATAATTCTCTGAAAAGTCAAGAATAATTTTGGATTATGTAAATATATCTTGTTCCAAAAATGATTAAAATATCCTTTTTATTTTTCAGAAGGGTTTTGAAATTTCTTCTCTATTTAAGAAATTTTTAACTCCCTTGGAAACTAGTAGAAAAACACATTCTTTATACAACTCAAACTTAGAAGGGTCTTATTTTGAATTTATTACCATTTTATCTTCTTTTAAAATTTCAATTCACCAACCTCTGTACCCTCCAAGCATTATAAATGAGTAAAATTTATTTGAACATGATGTTTCTTGAAACAAACCTTTGAATTTGTTTTGACCATCATGATAACTAAAACATACTTTTCTTTAGATAAGTCAGCTGAGGAAAAAAACCCTTAGGAATAGAGCTTCCTATTATGTAATCAGTATAGTATGTCAACTAAGCACAGAGGAAAATTAAAAAAAAAAGTTGGGAGATACTAGCCTGGATTCATTGAATGTGTAATACATCTTTGTATATGTTTTAATACTATCCTTTCAATGAATATTTATTGGAAAAATTCTGAAGTACATTTTTTTTTAAACCACACAATTCTTGGGTATGAAAATACTTGTTTAAAAACTTTTTAAAATTTGAAATTACTTCATTTTTTAAATTGGTACTTGGAAATCTAACCATCATTAAAGAATTAGCTCCACAAGCACTTTGCTTTTTGTAGATCAAGAAAGACCATTAAAAAATACTTCCATTCACAGAGCTAATGCTACTTAGGCTTTGGTTATAATAGAACCCCATTAAACATCTGGTTTAAAAATATTAAAATATATGTTATCTCAGCTATCCCTCTAGTTTAAAACCAAAATGAAAAAAATTCTACTTAAAATCTCAATAACAAATCATATGAATACAATAAGTTATTTCTTTAAATTTAGGAAAGTTTTTTGTCAATTAAAGAAAAAAATCTAAAATCTTAACACTTCAAATTTCTTAAAATCTTGAAAATAATTCATAATTATATATATATATGTATCTCACATATACAATCAATAAATTTTTTTTGGTGAGAGCAAAAATCTTAAATGATTCATATTTTGTTCAAAATGATTCTATTCTCCATCCTAACTGAGATGATTAGAATAACATAGATAAGTACATACATAAATATTTAGTCACATTGTTCCAGTATAGGATTTCCAATGAATATCACTTTGGATATAAGTCTCTAAATTTTTTTTTTCATTTCAGCAAGAAATAACGTGTCCTTTACTAACAGAGAACAAGCTTTGTTTTGAAACTAGAAATATAATTCTACTTAGAGAAAATTTAAAAATATAGTTTTAAAAATGTAAGTGAAAGCCTTCATAATGATTGAACGCTTCAAAGAAAAAAATCCTCTATTATTTCTTTTCATTCATTACAGATGAGAAAGACTGAGATTCTACAGAAAATTCTAATGATCAGAAAATATAGTTATCATCAACTTTATTATATCTGACATTCAGAGTAGATGTGACATTTTCATTTGTCTTTGTATAAGTTTAATGCAAAATTAAAATGCACTTTTATACTTCTACCATTAAAAAAACTTTAGAAGTTTATTCTCTTGTTTCAAGTACTTGTTTGCTGAATATTAAAAATTCCTAAGGAAATTGATTTTCTGTACTGAAGTGCAAGACTTTACTTATTTATTTATACATTTGAATTTCTTAAAAGATTTAGTCCAATGCTTGAGTCTGTCAAAATTCTTTTGGCTCCTTCAGCTGATGTTAATTGCAAATCTGATGAGCACACTACCTAAGTCATCATCCAAGTCTTATTTTTATCTTAAATTAGAACATATTGTAGAGCTAGTCAACTAATTAATGGACCATAGAATATGAAAGCATATGAATTATTATGCCAAAATTTCTATTTGCTTAGAAAACATTCTAATAATATTTCTAATCATTTCATAAGCAAGTCATGAATTTCAAAAGAAAAAAAAATAAAGTCAATTGTAAAATAAGCAAAATATTTTAAAATATTATTAAAGCTGAATATTATACAAATAAAAGTATCAGGAGAAAATATTGTCTTGTCTAAAGTTTTATGCTAGCAATGTTGTAGGCATAAATTTATTAATGTTTTAAAAAAATTGTACTGAGATTTTTTTCCAAGAGAGTTTTGACAGTAATTAAAATAATAAATACCTGAGTTAAAATAAGAAATTAATTTGTTTTATATTATAGAAAGTATCATTTGGTTTGAAAATCATTTGGTTTTTCTAAATAGAAACTTTATCCCTAAACTTGAAATTCATAATAAGAATATATACTTTTTGGACATATTTTTTAGAACTAACATTGACCTTGAAATTAAGGGACTAAGTACCTTAATAACATAAATAATAAATTCTCAATACAATTCTTTTGTATCATGCAACCAACGCACAATAATAACCCCCGCATAACGAATTTGTTCCAAAAGCCTGTTTCCACTTTTAATTCAGGACAATGAGAATATGCAAATACCTAAACTGGCATAGGGTAACTATAATAAATGGGGGTGGGGAAGTAAAACAAGAAAGCCATTTTCAGGAAGCTAAGGTAGGAAAAGACATATTTATGAGCACATCATTAACTTTTTGATGTTAATCTGATAGAAGTCAACCAACTTCTTGCACAAATCATGTCTTGTGTTGCTATAAACAATATTTTTGATACTTTGCTACATTTGTGAGTTTTTGAATTAAGAAACATAAGATCACTTTAAATAAAATGCAAACTCTTTGAGGGGAGATATTTTCTCACTTCTGCATTTTTAGATCCAGTTTCTAGCACAGTACTGACATATGTGGGGAGATGTGAACACGCATATGCATGTGAGTGCTTAGACAATGTTAGTTGGCTGATAATGCAATTTCTCTAAAGCAATCCAGTCCACTCTCTCTCTCTCTCTCTAGTTAATGCTGGGTCCAGGCATGACGGGAAAGAACACTTTTGTGATTTATGTCTTTTTGTTTGATTTACCCTCCCTTGATATTTGATAATGAGAAGATGACTGCAAAATTCTTTGGTTATAACTATCAAGTGATCTTGTACAATCTTAACATATGTTCAGAAACAGATAGGTTTTTGGACAACTTCTGGAGAGCCACTTTGTTATGGGTAAAATACTTTTTTGTAACCAACAAATTGTAAGCATAGTTGGATTTTCTATTCTCTATACTTTTCAGTCAATTGTGAGAAAATTAAGATTTGCAAAGTTCTTTCTATACATTATCTCATTTGATCCTCATAAGGTAGGTAGGTCCTCATGAGGTGGGTAGGTAGATATAGAAATGAGAGGGAGATGATTTGAATCCTAAGTAAATGTAATTTCTCCTACCCTATGTTATCTCAGAATGCTAGATTGAATGAAGAATTGATCTGATTTAGATGTTCTTAATAGCAGAAAACTAGTGGCTAAAGAATATCACTTGAGTTGGCCTGGAAACCATTGTCAGAGTCAGATTATAGATGCAGATTGAATTGCAATAGGAGACTGAGGGAAGATGGAACCATGGAGCAATCAAATGGCCTTTTTTTTGGCTTCAAATCCTTCTTACTATGTGACTTTGAGCATAGCTCTTAGCCCATTCACCTTCAAAAAGAAAATAAAGTATTCATTCCCTAGTAACTCCAAGTTATTGAATAGAAAAAGCAATATCGCAATAAGAATCGAATACCTGAGTTCTAGTTCAGATCTGCTTTTCCAGTCATTTACTTGCTCTAAAGCTCACTTTTCTTAGTATAAATAGGGATATGGTGATCTGCCCTGACTCCCTTACAGGGCTATTCTGAGGTTCAAATGAGACAACATATGCAAGAGCTCTCTGAAAACCATACAATGTTACATAAATTTAAGTGAGTGTTATTATCAATGACCTGAGAGACCATTTAGTTCAGTTCCCTCATTTTATAAATGAGAAAACTAAAGTGAGATGATTTCTCTCTTTCACCTGTTCTTTCCCTCCTCAAAATTACCTTGTGTTTGTATATGTATTTGTTGTCTCTTTTAATAGACTGTAAACTCCTTGAGGATAAGACTAGGCACCCTTAATGTCTAGGTACTTAATAAATGCTTGCTTAATAATAACAGCTAACATTTATAGAGCCCATATATGTGCCACTTTGCTACAATTATCATCTCATTTGATCCTTACCATACTTCTGGGAGCAAGTGCTATTATCATCTTCAATTTACAGATGAGAAAACTTGAGGAAAAAAGAACTGCCCAGGGTCACATAGCTAATAAGGGTCTAAGGCCACATTTGAACTCAAGTCTTCTTAACTCCAATCCAGTGCCCTGTGACATAAATGCCGTACTAAGACTGCTTAAGATTCTCATCCTGTACCATGGCTTCAAGATATGACGGTGGTACATGGTCTGGGGGCATGGATATCAGGAGGGCAGACACCATGAAGTAACACTTGCCCTAAGTGTCTAAAATAATTTATTTATACTATGCGTGTTTCTTCAGGAAGCCTTCTCTTACTCTTTGGAGTCCTACTGAAATGATGTCCTCTCTGGAACTCTTAAACTTCTAATTATGTGATATGATAGGAAGAACCCTGGATTTTGAGCCAGGAAGACCTGAACTTGCCTCCAGCTCTCACATTAATTTTTTGATCTTGATAAGTTGCTTTTTTTTTTTATTTCCTCATATATAAAAAGGGGGAAAATGAAATCTATATTACCCCATGCTTCAATCATTTTGAGGATCAAATGAGAATATATTTAACTTACTTCAGCACTTCAGGGACCAAACTCCCTACACAAATACCTGTCATCTGCCTTTCTACAACTTAATAGAGGGTCTTTATAAACTGCAGAGGCTACAAAACAAACAAAATCCCATCAACTGGTACCGGATGTTCTGGTGATATGCCTCTTGAATTATGCTAGGCCAGTTCTTGGACAAAAAATAGTCTATCACCTGTGCCATACTTAAAATCTTTTTGGCTTGGGAAGATTTGCCAAACTTATGTCCCACTGACATAGGAGGGAGGAAAAAGTTTGGTCCACTCTAACAAAAGGGGCACTTAAGATATGTAACAATTGCACTACAGGTAAAAAGATGGGTAGTAAGAGGTGATGGAGGAATCCTGGAAAGAGGCAAGAGTTATTTTTAGGCAGATAACAAAATAAAATTGCACCAGTTTTTAAAAAGGTACAAAGAGAAATGCAAATGTTTGAGCGGTGGGCCTAGAAATAAGTAGAAAATTGATCTTCCAAATATGAGACAACAAGATCCAGATAATCTATGGAATATTACATCAATATTCCCATGTGAAAAACAATTTTAATTCACTTGTCATCATCATGATCAATTGAGCACTTTATATTAGATTATTTATTCAACTTGTCTATAACTTTGTATTTTTAGTCATGCAGTCAGTTCTTTTTTCCTGGAATACCTTTCCTTATATTTAAATTTTATTTTTTTCTTCAAAGTCCAGCTTTGATTCTTCATTCTTAAATTCTACTTCCATTAAATCTACCTTGACCACAGTGATTTCTACTGAGTGATGCAGGACTTCAATCTATACTGCACATTTGAAATTCAGCATTTGGAATGACTTACATATAGTTTCCAATAAACTGACTGATACCTAAGGTCTTCAAGAAATTAATCAACCACACATTTTACCAAATGTTGTTTTCATCACTGGGTATGTGGAGGAAGAATATAAAAGTATCAGACACTGACCTTTTCCTCAAGCTTATAATTCCCTCAAGTGAGGAAACAAAACTGAACCATGACCATGATACTTTGATTAACAAATCTTTTGGGAACAGATACTCTTATAAAATTTTCTCAGTGATGGGTCAAATAATGGTTAAAGTTGAAGAGGAAGTTATAGTGTGCCTCACTGACAAACACAGACTCCTAGAATCTGAAAGGTCTAATCAGAAAAGTATCACCCAATTTTCTGCTTACTCACTGGACTGTGGCTGACTTAATAATGTAGGGAACCAGCTCCTACCTCTCCTGTAAGGAAATTATGATCTATGCTAAAGTAAGGTTAAGAGGAAGGAATCAATTTGTTAAAAATATCATGGAGGACCTCTGTTAATAGATCCTCTCTAATTGGTAAAGTCCTCTAAATTTTCCTGTTTGAAGATGGAATTGAGCAGTTTGCACTGAGCCCCAAACTGTCAAGCCCTCAAAATTATTTCAACCCTCAAAATTTAACTTACTAATACCCAGTCAAGTGGATGAAGAATTCCTTTTGTCCACACTATCACATGAAACTAGATGGACAACACAGAAGATTTATTCTATTAAAAGGAAAAAAAAATCCCCCAAAACACCAAACTCCTTTTTGTCCTTATACTTCCTTCCTCCTACTTTCAAACTTCAAACTTATGGCTCTCTCTTTAAGACACTGTATTCTTGGATACTTTCTCAAATACTGAAAACTACCTGACCCATGATGTAGGGGAAGAATTAAGGCACTTTCCTGGATCCTCAAAGCTACTTTTAACTTGTGTCATTATCACCATTGTCATGCTATTCTTCCAGTTCTTAAATATTCTCATCTGTGATGAACTGAATCTAAATTTCACTTAAGCCACTAGAGAGACCACACTTTAGATTTCACCATCACTCCTAAATGGGCTTTCCTAAATTGAAAATCCCCTCCTTAATCATAATCTTCTCCATCTGTCTTCCTAATTTGTTCTTCACCCTCACTATAATCTCTATCCCAATAATCTTCCTTGACCAGTCCATTAACCCTTATTTAGCCTCTTCATATACTTCACCTTATAGTTGACCATATCCATTATACAGTATGCCATTATCTGCCCTTGTATGTCTTGCCCCCATGTCCTTCAACCATTCAGATATCATCAAATCCCAATTCTGAGTTACCTCCATCATCTAAATTTTCCATTCTTACTCAATTGTTAAAATGAGACTGGAGAAAGTCACATGCAGCTGCCAACTCAGAAAGTTCATGAAAAACTTATGTTTCTGAATCTCAACTGGATCTTTGTTACTACATGGAAATTCTTTTAACTCTTTCCTGACATTGAAACTCATCACAGTGGCCATTCCAAATGATCTCCAATCACAAACTTTAGCATTCATTTTCCTGCTGCTAATTAGGACTTGGCTCCCTACTTTAAAAATTAAGGCCTATGGGCTCCTTCATCCGCTCCTGATCCTTATCCTTTCAGGGTTTTGTGTTGTCACCATCCTCAAACTACCTTCCAATTACTTCCATCAATATAATGTATTATCTAATAGAATGGAAGCACTCTACCAACAAGGATTGTTTTTTGTCTTTGTATTCCCAGTACCTAATTTAGTGACCTATATAGGTGATAAAATAAATCTTATTGAATTAAATCTTTATATATTTTAATTATCATCACAATATGCATTATGCAAGATAAGGAATAAGGATACAAAAATTAAGACAAATGCTTAACAGAAGGAAAGGGTAAGATGAAAGACAGATTAAAGGAGGGACTGGTCTTAAGCAAAACAAACTCTAAGGATGCATGCATAAAAATATTTATAGCAGTTTACTGAGGGGGTATCCATCACAAAAGAAATGACAGAACAAGTTGTGTATTTGAATGAATGCATGCTGTAAAAAAAAAAAAAATGACAAAGGATGGTTTCAGAGAAATCTGGAAAGACTTCAAAATGTACAAGTAAAGAATAAGGTGGGCAGAATCCACCTCTGATGAACACAATGACCAATTATGATTCCAGAAGACTCAAAATGGACATACTATCTAATCACTGGTCAAGAAATTTTTTGCAAGTTTAGTAATTAATCTAGTCAAATATTTTCAATAAAAATACTTGCATAAAGAAGAATGGGTTTATGGAAGAATATGGGTAATGGAGATAACACAAGAATTTGACAAAAATTATATAAGATTTTTTTATTTAAAAATAAGTTGATGTCTTTTGTTTTTTATGTTATTGTGAAATAAATATTTTCCCCCTTCCAAAGAACCCTCCCATCATAAATAATATTTTTAAAACAAAAAAGGGGAAAAAATCAGTATGTATCTTCAATACATTGAAAAAAGTATTAAAATATTTTTAATATACAATTGTGGATATCCCACGCTGCAAGGGGATGAGGTAAGATGTCTTCTATTTCTTCTTTCAATCCTTGTTTGCTCTTTATAAATTCTCAATATTCACTTTTGACTTTTTGTGGTTTGGTCTACATTACTGTGGTCATAATGTATATTGTTCTGTTAGCTCTGCTTACTTTAATCTATATCATTTCATGCAAATCTTTTCATGCTTCTTTGTATTCATCACATTCATCATTTCTTGCCCCATAATATTATTTGTGTAACAAAATATGCCATTTCCTGATTGATGGGCGTCTACTTTTTTTCCTCCAATCGTTTGCTACCATAATACATTTGATTTTAACTGTATTGTCAGTTTAAAGTATTGTATAAGCTGGCTAAATTTTATATAACATTTCAACTTTCCTATTTTAGGTACCTGTTTTTAGAGTTCTAAAAAACTGAAACGGCATGTAATTATTTAAGAAAATAAAGAAAATATGCTCCTGAAAAATCAAATTTTAAGGATTATTCTATTTTTCTATATAAATGAACTGACTTTTCATTCATAAACTACAAATAAGTTGCTTTTGGAAAAGTGGGGTCTGGAAACTGATGAGCCATCCTATGAAGTGGTTTCTACCAACTCAAAATGTTATAGGAGTAGCAAGAGAAAAGATTATTCCTGTGATAGGGAGGCAGAGAAGTACAGAATATGTCATCATTGTCCTATCTTTCTTCTTTTCTATAGCTGAAACAATAATTAGAAAAATAATTCTTATTTCCTCCAACTATTAAAGGCAAAGCGGAAAAGAGAAACAGATTAGTGAGAAAGAAGAACAGTAAGTGAGAGGAGAAAGATATGGCAATGCATCCAATATTCTGGGTTAATGGGACTGATCGAGGCCTCTTTTAACCAATTCAGAACAGGACTTACAAGAAAAGGCACTGGTACCATGGCATTTTTTCACAACTGTACTCTAGGAAAGGACTTGCATTACTCAAATCTTTGCCTCCTCCCTACAAAACCTCTCTATATTTTAGAAATATATTATATTAAAATATCTATACCTTGTTTTATATATTTAACAAAAATGTTTGTCATGTTGTTTTACTATATATAGATACCTATATTCACTCAGTAGTAGTAAAAGTATTTATTCCATATTAGCATTCAAACTTTTATTCCATAGCATTTAAAAAAAAATCATTCATTTGGCAATTAATCATTTTTCCCAACCAAAATGCAAGTTGCTTTAGTTACATTTTGTTAAATCTAGCTAATTTAAACTCACAGATATAAATGCTTTGCAAAACCCTTTTAAAAAGGAGGCTCTTAATTTATTTGCCAAAAAGAGATTTGCTTTTATAAAAACAGGAATAAACTGCATTTAGTAAACTATTTTTTGCTCTATCAATGGTTGACAAGTTAATTGTGGGAATTAGGAAATTATATAGAATCATTATATCCTTACAAAAAACATTGTTTGAGGGTGACTGGATAGCATAAAAAAGTAGGTACAGGTCAGTTTGCTACAAATACTTGTTGAATTATTATAAATTAGAGCAGTTAACACAAGCAACTTAAAAAAATCTTTCAACATTAGAACCATCCAATACTATAATTTGGTAGCTAGCTAGGTCTCTTAAAATTTATAAATTTCCTTTTATCCTCACAGTAAAGATGATTGTGATTAATTCCTGTAAGAGTATGTACATGGTTTTAAAGCTTTATTTTTTAGAGAAGGAAGGTTAGTTATAAAATTAATGCTTGTTCAGGCTATTTTTGAATTAATAAGTACTTTCTCACACAGCTGACCATTTTTGGCTTACTGATAACATGGACTGAATATCCACCGGAATTTTAAATAGTCTACGGAATGCCACTTCAAGAACAGAAATAGTACCACTGCAGATAAGAACAGTCATATCAGATAATGATGTGAAAAGGCATTTTGATCCAAAGAAAACAGAATTTATTTAGTAAAAACCCAAAGAAGTTACATATGATAAACTTTAGGTGTAACTGCTTCTCTTAATATAAATTTATAATCTTCTCATCATTAGAAATAGAACTATTATACTTTCCTGCTAGAGGCATTTTAGTTTCTGTGCCATCTTACTGAAATACTGAGAGGAAGTGAGCCTATATATATTTAATGCTTCAAATATAAGAGTAGGTATTGGAACAAAGAGGAATACTGTGATCCAGGTATTGAACTCAAAAAAGAAAAATCTGAGAGCTAGGAGATAATTAGGGCCAGATATAGAGAAAGTGATATTGTTCAGAGCTTCTTAAACTTTTTCTACTCTCACTTCTTTTTTGTCTGAGAAATTTTTATATGACCGTGGTTAAACAGATATATAAAATAGGTATACAAACCAAATATCTATTGATAACAAACCACAATTTCACAACCCCTATATTCAGTTACAAGATTCCATACAGGGTCACAAACCACAGTTTTAAGAAGCTGGGATAGAGTTGAAGTGAATGTTAAAAGAAAAATGGTTCAAAAGTAGCAGCAAAGAATAAAAGCTGCTCATCCTTCCTGGACCCACATGTCAAGATATATGAGAGAAGTTTTACACAATACTATAGAATGGTGTAACTAAGTACAAGATGGAAAGAATGTGATGCTTGAGATGAAAGAAGGTTTATTAAAATGAGAACGGAGCACATTGGAAAGAGTGTTAAGGAAGGGGTGGGGGTCTGGAGCAAACAACCTAGAAATTTGAGGAGGATAGAATATAGGGTTGGAATGGGTAGTCCTAATATAAAAAGGGAAATTCATTGACTCTGAACCACAAAGATTAGTTAATAAACAATTTGTAATTCTTTTGAAAACTTATTCACATCCTTTGATCACTTCTCTACTGATCAATGGCTTTTGGTCTTATATATTTCTATTAGTTGTCTTCATAACTTGGATGACTGAACCCTTATAAGAGATATCTGATACAAAGATTTTTTTTCTCCAATTAAGCATTTTCCTTCTTACTTTAAATGTATTAATTTGTATGTGTGTGTCTGTGGTTTGTATATTTTTGTTCACAAAAACGGTCCCCCTTGCCTTCAACACATTTCTTTCTTACTACCTTCTCTGAGTTCTTCTCTTTCTTAAAGGTGCAGAAGTGGCATCATGTTCTGCAAAGCCTTTCCTGAACCCCAAACTAGTAATGCTCTTCCTCCCAAACCATCTTGTATTTAGCTTCTTTGTGCGTTTATTAAGTAACTTTATTGTTTTGCAGTATATATTTTTATATGTATTTGTTCTTTCCTCCATTAGAATGTAAGCTCAATGAGCAGAAAGTATTTCATTCTTGGCATTCATAATAATACCACTGTCTATAACAATGTTGATTACATTTATTGCTACTGTTCAGTTGTTTTCAGTCATATCTAATTTCATTCTCCTACTTGGGGTTTTCTTGGCAAAGACACTAGAGTATCATTTCCTTCTCGAGCTCATTTTATAAATGAGGAAACTGAGGTAAATGGGGTACAATGAATTTCCTTGAGTCACATAGCTATTAAGTGTCTGAATCCAGATCTGAATTCAGGAAGATGAATGTTCCTGACTCCGGGATCAGCATTCTATCCACTATGCACTTAGCTATACATATTGGTTACATAGTAGATCCTTAATCCTATAGACTGACTTTCTTTTTCATGTAATCAAAATTATCTATTTTATCCATTACTTTTTCCCCTTGTTTGGCAAGGAATTTATCTTATAGTACTTTAGGGCAACATGTACACATATAAATACAAAATATGTACAAAATAAACAGAAGATATTGTGATGGGGAGACATTAGGAGCTAGTGAGACACAGGGCAGAGTGGGAGGAAGAGAAGATCAGGAAAGATCTCATCTATTAGATAGCATAAGCTAAGCCTTGTAAAATCAAGGATTCTAAGTGGCAGAGGTAAGAAAGGATGCATTCCATTGGCTAGGAATATGATTTGCTTCTCTTCTAATTTTTCATTTTTAATATTCAGGTCACTTATACATTTTGAATTTGTTAAGGAATATGGTAGAATAACTGCTTTCTAGTTCTAATCTAAATCTAAATTACTTCACTTAATAATTTATACTTTTAGGCTAAATCAAATACTGAGTTAACTGAATTTCATTATTTCTGATTCTCCCTTATCTAGTCTATTCCACAAATACAGATTAAGGAACAAAATATTTGTAAAATATCTAGCAAACAGCCAATGACTACTTGCAAGTTGGTGTTTTAAGATATAATTAATAGAGGTAATTTTTTTTTGATATTTTTATTGTGCAAATATATTTGCTTAAAAACAATTACGGTATAAACTGAATTCCTTGAATAGCCAAATAAAATTATGATTTTAACACATGAAGGACTAAGAAGTGGTTTGAATAAGCATTAATTATCAGTTATCCTTTAAACAAAAGTTTATTTTAAATTCTTCAAGAAACATATCTTCCCACCTATTTTTGCAAAGTATAGTGATGACTACATATTCCAAAATGATATGAAATCAATATATAAGCAGTTCCTAATTGTTTCTGCCAATCCTCATCTTTTCTCCTCTAAACTTTTAAGATGTCATTCATTTTTATGTAAATTGGACTTTCCAGAGATAATGCTTTCTTAAGTATTATAAACTTCCTTTTTTTCTTTCTTCTCTTTAGTTAAATAAAAACTATTTGAATCAATTAGTCAGGCTACTATATACCTGACACTAAACACTAAATTCAAGTGAAATAATCCTTTCCCTCAAGGAACTTACAGTTAAGGTAGGAAAGGGGTACATTCTGGGCATAAGAAACAGTCTATACAATTACAGGAATAAAAAACACTCAGTGGGCTAAAGGGACAACCTGTTTGCAAATGCACAAAGGCAGGAATGGACTGTCAATTGTAAGGAATAGCAAGAAGGTCAGTTTGGATATCAAGTATTCAAAAGAGAATAATGAAAACATTTTGAAAGGTAGGTTGTATCTAAGTTGCAAAGAGCTTTAAATGTCAGAGGAGTTTGTTTTTGATCCTGGAGGTAATAGGGAACCCCATTAAAAATAAATTAGAATTTTTTCTCTGAAATTATCTTTTTATCAATCAAGAAGCCAATGACGGAAGAAAAATCTGAAAGTAGAGGTTTAAAATAAACAATTCCTAGGTATTATTCTGGCATTGGGGGGTTGGGGGGGAAGGAGGGGAGGGATTTCTTATATATTCAATATATATAATACTATGTAATAGGTATTCATAAAAATGATCCTTCAGGAACCATAAAATTCTCAATCACCGAAGAAAGATCAAAATTACATTCTATAATGAATTATTGACTTTTAGAATTGGAAGAGCCCTTAGAAATCACTTAATCCAATCCCCATTTTATAGATGACAGAATCATCCCAAAGTCATAAATCTATAATATCATAGTCAAAAGTACAACTCAGTCTTCTAATTGGGGTCCAAAATTCTTTCCATTATTGTTAATTTACAAACCATAATAAATTGCAATTCTCTATCATCTAACTAATTCAATTAATTTAAGTTTTATTGTACCTGCTACTTTTCCTTTTGGTACATTCCCTCCAACTTTCCTACTCCTCATAATCTTCCTTTACTCCATTCTGTGAGGTTTTCTCAAATATTTTGCATGTTGTTTAATATCTATTTACATGCTAGGGAAGATCACCACACTGGGAAATACTGGGTTTCACAAAACACATTTTATATATGGCTGTGACCAAAGAAAAGGTAACTGTTATAATATTTTATAGTATTTACAATCTGAGCCAAATTATATTTAAGTAGGCAACAATAACACTGAATTAAAAATTGTACCATAATGTAGTCAAGAACAAAAGTTATAAGTGGTTTTTTAAATTTAAAAACATTTAAAAATAAGTTTGAGCATATAGTAGGAAAACAAAAGCTATACTGATCTTGGAATCATTTGCAATTATAAGGTAGGATGAAATGATGCTCTAAAATGTTGGTCCTCTTATTAGACGGATCACAGTAATTAAACTTAACCCTTTATGAAAAGTTTTAATAAGAATATGGAGTGCTCTCTTTAGATTAGCAGAGATCAAAAATTACTTCAAGAATCATTGAAGTCTTGCCAAATGTTTAGTCATCCACAAATAAATGACTCAACTATACTTCCTTTACACTTGCCAGGAAATTTTCTTAGTAGCTAACTGAAATACAATACCTTTATCAGTGTATTTGTGTTCTAATGCATGAAGATCAGGTAACAGGTGGATGCAGTTGATGCAGCAGTAAGTAAAGAAATCCAGGACTACTACTTTTCCACAAAGATCCTTATAGACAGAAATGGAACCCTCTGTATTCAGCCATTCTAATCCTGAAATTAATATAAAAGAATTTTTAGTTGTAATATAAATAGATAATTCAACTAAAACAGTAAAGAAAAAATAAAATGGTCTTTAAAATAATTTTAGTACAACAGGCCAAAAATTTTAAGAGGCAACTCAAATTTCTGATTTAAGGCATGTTCAACTGAGATGCATCTGTTTATGGTTTTGTATGGATTTTTGTACATATCTATATTAGGTGTAGACTCTGTGAGCAAAGACTGTTTCACTTCTGACTTTGTATCCTGAGCTCCTAAAACATAATTACCATACACAATAAATGTGTTTGATTAAAAAGCTTTTGCTACCAAGAAACATAAAAATGTGTATATGTCATTCCACAAGAAAATACAAACTTGGTAGGAACAGGGATTGTTTCATTTTTGTTCACATTTCACTAGTACTTGGCTAGCACAGAGTCCAGCACATTGATTAATAAAAGGTTGTTCCTCTTATTAGACGGATCACAGTAATTAAACTTAACCCTTTATGAAAAGTTTTAATAAGAATATGGAGTGCTCTCTTTAGATTAGCAGAGATCAAAAATTACTTCAAGAATCATTGAAGTCTTGCCAAATGTTTAGTCATCCACAAATAAATGACTCAACTATACTTCCTTTACACTTGCCAGGAAATTTTCTTAGTAGCTAACTGAAATACAATACCTTTATCAGTGTATTTGTGTTCTAATGCATGAAGATCAGGTAACAGGTGGATGCAGTTGATGCAGCAGTAAGTAAAGAAATCCAGGACTACTACTTTTCCACAAAGATCCTTATAGACAGAAATGGAACCCTCTGTATTCAGCCATTCTAATCCTGAAATTAATATAAAAGAATTTTTAGTTGTAATATAAATAGATAATTCAACTAAAACAGTAAAGAAAAAATAAAATGGTCTTTAAAATAATTTTAGTACAACAGGCCAAAAATTTTAAGAGGCAACTCAAATTTCTGATTTAAGGCATGTTCAACTGAGATGCATCTGTTTATGGTTTTGTATGGATTTTTGTACATATCTATATTAGGTGTAGACTCTGTGAGCAAAGACTGTTTCACTTCTGACTTTGTATCCTGAGCTCCTAAAACATAATTACCATACACAATAAATGTGTTTGATTAAAAAGCTTTTGCTACCAAGAAACATAAAAATGTGTATATGTCATTCCACAAGAAAATACAAACTTGGTAGGAACAGGGATTGTTTCATTTTTGTTCACATTTCACTAGTACTTGGCTAGCACAGAGTCCAGCACATTGATTAATAAAAGGTTGTTAACTTCTCTTTCAAGCAAAGCAAGAGCTGGGTAACTTCCTACAGAAAAAAGAAGGGGAAGTGGTATGGTAAGGACTTGAGGGAAGGAAAAATTTCAAATAGTCACTTCCAAGAGTAAGATAAGGGAGCCAATCAAAGGAGTCCACCAAACTTAAAAGTAGTTCAATATCATAGCAAGAATCCAGTTGAGACAGATAACAAAACTTGTGTGAGGGAGGATAGTAGCAGAGAAGGCTGGAGGTGGAGAAACCCATGGTATATATACATATATACATATATGTATGTATGTAGAGAGAGAGAGTATGAATGATGAAAGAGGGATAAAAGATACATGAAAAGAGACCAGTATAAGGTTGAATTGGTTGGTCACAGGAGCAAGATCGTGAAGGAAATAAATATCAAAGCAAGCATAATAAAATGAGGAAAAAATGAGGTTTAGAAGGACTAGAAGTCATACAAAGGGAGGAGGAAAAAACATAACAGGGTAAGAGTACGGCAATAAGAAAAAAATGAAGACAGGAAGTTTCAAAGTTCAAGATAAAAGAGGCAGGAGAACATGAATTAGAAAATGGTGAGACCTTACTTCAAAGTCCGATTCTTTTTGTGCAGCAAAATAACTGTATGGACATGTATACATATATTGTATTTAACATATTCTTTATCATATTTAACATGTATTGGTCTACCTGCCATCTGGGGGAGGGGGCAGAGGGAAGGAGGGGGAAAATTGGAACGAAAGATTTTGCAACTGTCAACGCTGAAAAATTACCTATATATATATATATATATATATATATATATATATATATATATATATATATATATATATATATATATCTTATAAATAAAAAGCTATAAGGAAAAGAAACCATTAAAAAAAATTCAAGGAAAAAAAGAAAATTATATGATCACTTTAATATATATTTAAAATAGCAAGTTGTACATAATAGATTTGTAATTCCATGTGTAATCATCTTTTTAATTATATTATATTATGAAAATGCTTGCTTTATACTATAAATTAAAAATAAAATAAATACATGTGGAAAAACAAACATTTATGATGGGAAAAAAAAAAAGAAAATGGTGAGACTTAAGATATAATTACCTCTGCTGATGGCTAAGTTAAACAAAACATTTATTGCAGTAGACAGGACTGAGAAATTAAGAGGCCATTGTATTAGATATGATATTCAGGTATATATTGAGTCCCCAAATTTAGAGGAAGACTATGAATCAGATAACAAACTATTTGTGAACGAATTACATGAAAGCCAATGAATAATATCAAGAAAGACTGGAAACAAATAATATTACTAGGTAGATTGGACCTCAAAACATTGGAAAACAATGCAGTTATAAAAGGCAGTGGCTCGAAGTGTCAAGTAGTCTGTTGATTCCTCCTTTCTGTTCCAATGTATCTATCAATTTGAGAGAATGCTCAATCAGAAGTAGCGATGGCAAGTAGAGATGCTAAGCCTCCTGGAAAAAGTCAGACTTTTTTTTTGTATATTCCATCTAGTATATCCTCATTCCCTAATCTTCAAAAAATAGTAATACTTCATTAAACTTGTATTCCACTCATTTGGATTCAAGATCATTTGATTTAGATTGCACTGCTGTGCCAAAAAAAAAAAAAAAAAAAAAGTTTTGCTACACAGATAAGGAGCATAAAGACGATTACAAAGTAGCAGAATAAACTTTTTGGTAGTCATTAAATTATACTCCTTTCTAACTTGTTGGTTTTTCAAAGGTTAGTCCAGCTAGAAAGAGGGTCTAGCAGATCCTACTACACTGAAAATTTTTAGCATTCTAAAAAAATTTTGAGTTTAGAGACTTCTTAAATGACCCCAACAACTTAGATAGGAATACCATTGCCACAGTTGTTGGCAACAACTCATTAAACTGTCAATTAAGGTGTCAAAAAGTTTTGATCTATATAGAACACCAACACCAATGAAATCATTGATCTTTATATGAATGTATATGATAATTGAACAGCAATCTTTCTAAAACCTTTAACTCTAAAATTTCTTGTTTTGATCCTAACCTCCTATCCATTCTCCTTCTGTTGACTTCCTAAACCTCTCTATTCTTTATCCTTATCATGATGACCCTACTCTCTATACAGTATTAATCTTGAAGTTTACCACTTCAAATGAGTATTATCTTCTACCCCTGAATTCTTTGCTCCTATGACTTTCCATCATTCACTATGCCTATCCTTAACCCTGGAATAATCATGTTACTGAATGCTCCTGGAGGAAGTTGTACAATAATGTACTAGAAATTCACATTATCTAATTTCCACAGGACTGTCTATGCTCCATGGAAATCCTTTTATTCTTTCTTGATTCTACTCTACTTCAGAAAATGGTTCTTTCAAACCTATTCCTCTTCTTTATCTTTTCTATTCTTTAAGAGGAATTAATCCTCTGTCATCACTAATGGCTCTCAGAACTTCTCTCTGAGAATGAGAGAATCAAAGGTAGCCTGCTTTACCTCTCCCCTGCTGAATTCTCTGAGATAGAGGTAGCCCTTTGGTCAAGGTCAGCCCTCTAGTTGTGTTCCTGGTAACTATGTTCCCCAAGAGCCTATCTTGGCCCTTGGTTTTCTGACTCTCAAATCTCAAAGTTTACACTTCCAACTTCCTAATGGATGTCACAAAGGCATCTCAAAATTCAGTATGTCTACAATAGAAATCCTTCATATTATATCTAAATTCATTCCTTCTCCAAACTTTCCTATTTCTGGTATCAACCTATCTTTACAATCTCACCAGACATTACTCCCTTTTCTACACCCTTTCTACAGCCAAACCAGCCTTCTCTATGTTCTTTACATACAATATTTTATCTTTTAACACTCAGAATGTCTTCCCTCTTTGTCACAGAATTCTTTTCTTCCCTCAGAGAATAGCTCAAGCACCATGAAGTCTTCTTTCCAGAGCTTTCTAGAGACCCCTATCAAGCTATCATTTAACTACTTTCTCTCTACGTGTGTGTGTGTGTGTGTGTGTGTATACACATACACACACACACACACATATTCTCAGATAAGGAAGAGAATCCTTGTTCTCTCTCTTCCATGGTAGAAATGAAAGCTCCTCAAGACCCAAGATCTTTTTACTCAGGGGTCCTCAAACTTTTTAAATAGGGGGCTAGTTCACTGTCCCTCAGACGGTTGGAGGGCCGGACTATAGTAAAAACAAAAACTTTGTTTTGTGGGCCTTTAAATAAAGAAACTTCATAGCCCTGGGTGAGGGGGATAAACATCCTCAGCTGCTGCTTTTGGCCCACGGGCTGTAGTTTGAAGACCCCTGTTTTTACTGTTTATATATTTGTATTCTTGACACCTAACAGAGCTTGCAAAGCTATAGGTCCTAATGAATGATTATTGATTAACTGATTGAAAGGATATAATCATCTTTCCAATTATTTTAGTTTACAATTTGAGTCACCTTTCATTCTTTTCTTTTCACTGTCCCAATTCAATTAGTTACCAAGTATTCACTTTTCTCAAATCTACCAACTCCATTCCCACCTAAATTCAGGCACTTACCACCTTCTCAACTGGACTATTGGCAAAGCTTTATAATTGGTCTCCTTGCTTGTATTCTCCAATAGTCATGAATCAGTGTCTCAAAATCATCATCCTAAAGCAATTTCAATTATGTCCTTCCCATGCTCAAAAGTATTCAGAGGTCTTCACAGTCTATAGAAATACAAATTCTTCAGCCTGGCACTTATGGCTCTTTCATGCTTGAAATGTTCTCCCTTTGGAGCAGCAAGATGGCACACTGGATAGAGCACCAACCTTGAATTCAGGAGGACCTGAGTTCAAATCTGGTCTCAGACACTTAACATTTCCTAGCTATGTGATCCTGGGTAAGTCAGTTAACCCCAATTGCCTAAACAATTGATCATATCAATTGATTTTGTAGCATATGACAAGCTTGGATACATGAACTATAAGTATCTAAACTGATAAGGCATCTACCTTACTTTATTTCAAATTATGTTCTACTAAAATTTGGTATTGTACAATGTTGAAATGTTTATCTATAGCAAGAAAAACAATGGGAAGCAGAGAATAATATAAACAAAAAAGGACAATCTGTAATAAATCTCAGCTTCTCCTGACTCTCAGAAGTCAAAGCTCCAAACAATGGCCTTTAGTGGTATGGTATTTTAGAAGTCAAATATCATTACAACAAAATTAATCATCATTAAAAAATTTCAATCCCCCAGATTCACTTATTTTAAGTAGTATAAGTTACAGTAGGATTTATATAAAACACAAGAAATTTGTATCCTCTCTAATGTCCATTTTTAAGAAAACCTGAGAACTAGCCTAATGTAACAGATTGGGCATTACAATTGGAATCTGGTAGATCTGGGTTCAAATTTTATCTCATGAATTTACCAGCTATGTGACACTAAAAAAGTAATTTAGTGTCTCTCTCTCTCCTCAGTTTCTTCATCTGTAAAATGAGAGGAAGGGACTCTTCAGGTTCCATCTGGCTTACAGACTAGAAGTTTGATGGCAGAGTTATTTTCCTGCTTGCTTTGTCTTCCCAGGGTTTTAACTCAGTGCTGAATTTTTATAAATACTTTATAAATACTTGTCTTATCTTCTAGATACACACCTTCTAGAACTTACTAACATGCCTTTGTGAAAACCCACTAGGGCTTTGTCAAGGAAAAGCTGGCTCTGTTCTTGGTAAGTCGAGAGTCCTGAGGGGTGTCTAGTTTTGGCAAGGCAAACAAAAGGGCCCTGTGGCCAGGGAAAGGCCAGGTCCCAGCTTTCCAAGGGGTGATAATTGAGCCTAGCTACTTCAAGGGCATTAACAATGCATGAGCTCTCAGTTCTCCTCCATCACAGCAAACCTAGAAAAGGCCTCTCCTTTGTCCACTCTGCCAGGCAACAGGAGCCAAAGAAGAGCTCCGTTAAACAGCAATGGATGCTGGTTCCCCAAGAATGAAGGTGCAATGGGCACACCCCTCAAAGGGTTGCAGAGCAATGGTTGCACTCAATAGAGTACAGAGCAATGGGGGCACCCTTGAGGAGGGTGCAGAGCAGTAGGCACAGTCCTCAATGGGTTGCAGAGCAGTGGTTGCACTCAATAGGGTACAGAGCAGTGGGGGCACCCTTGAGGGGGGTGCAGAGCAGTAGGCACAGTCCTCAATGGGTTGCAGAGCAGTGGTTGCACTCAATCGGGTGCAGAGAAATAAGGGTATCCCTGAAGAGGGTGCAGAGCAGTAGGTACAGTCCTCAATGGGTAGTAGAGCAGTGGGGACACCCTGGAGGGGATGCAAAGCAATAAGCACACCCCTCAGTGGGTTGCAGAGCAGTGGTTGCACTCAATCGAGTGCAGAGAAATAAGGGTATCCCTGAAGAGGGTGCAGAGCAGTAGGTACAGTCCTCAATGGGTAGTAGAGCAGTGGGGACACCCTGGAGGGGATGCAAAGCAATAAGCACACCCCTCAGTGGGTTGCAGAGCAGTGGTTGCACTCAATGGGGTACAAAGCAGTGGGGGCACCCTTGAGGGGGGTGCAGAGCAGTAGGCACAGTCCTCAATGGGTAGTACAGCAGTGGGGACACCCTGGAGGGGATGCAAAGCAATAAGCACACCCCTCAGTGGGTTGCAGAGCAGCGGCGGCACTCGATAGGGGGCGGAGCAGGGGGCGCACTCCTCAATGGGGTGCGGAAATCAGTGAAACGAAAGGACAGATCTCTACAATCCCATTGAGCTCGAGTATAGATTCTAAGCTCTCCGAGGGCAGGGGCTGGCTAGCTTTGGATTTTAGCAGAATGCCCCAGAACATACCCTCCGAGGTGACCTACGGGAGAAAAGGGGCTGATGATTCCAAAGAAACCTCTGGGAACGCAGAAGACCGGGAGGCTACGGGGTTGAGGTGGGGCGCGGGAGAGGATTTAACTGACAGTGGATAAGCATTTATTAGGCGCCGCCTCTATGCCAGGCCCAGCTCCCGGTCCTCTCCCCACCGCCTCCGGGCAGGGAGGGGCCGCCCGGAGCCCCCTCACCTTCCGGGAACTCGGGCACCGCCAGGTCCTGCTCCCAGCCGTCCACCTTCTGCAAGTACTGGTACACCAGGGTGTCTTTCTCCTGCGCGGTGACGGCGTCGAGCAAGGCGTACTCCAGCGAGGTCTGGGCGGGCAGCAGGGCCGAGAGGCGGGCACCCGGGACTCCCGGGGCAGCCATGTTCTCAGCTGCTCTCCGCAGCGCGAGCCGGATCCCTTCCCCGGGACCGGAGGAGGTGGAGGCGGGGTGAGGGAGGAGGAGGAAGGGGAGGGAATGGAAGGAAGTCTTGTCAGCCCTTTCAGGGCGGCACATTCACTTCTCTCTCCACGGCGGGACTGACCTCTACCTGCGTTTTGTTATGTTTAAAGTCTTAAACACCAAAGTCTTAATTATTTTTAAAAATCACTTTACACGAAATTGTCGGGCACACACAGACACAACTTTACCTTATTTAGGTCATTTCCCTGCCACCGAACGTAAATATTCGCAATGGCAGATTCGTAGGCAAAAAGGCCCGGGAAATACAATCCCGAAAAGCCCCTAGGTCGATGAATTCTTTCAGACCCATGAGGTTTAAAAGGAAATACGTATTTAAATCAAAGTCGTGGAATTCAAACAACTATATTTCCTTTGCGCTCACTTTGAAGCCCCCCCCCCCCTTCCCGTATTGAATTAAGACCGGCCGATTCGACACGGCCGGAGGAGCGGGAAGATGTTCCCGCCTCAAAAGAAGCTCAAAGTTACGAAAAATCGAGGTGTAAATAGAATGGAAGAGGCCGCGTTCTGAATTAGAGGTGGGGGGGAAATCGCAAAAGCGGAAGGGAAGAATTGTCTTTTCCTCCCCGCGGT
The DNA here is from genome assembly GCF_016432865.1 of Antechinus flavipes. Lineage (NCBI taxonomy): Eukaryota > Metazoa > Chordata > Mammalia > Dasyuromorphia > Dasyuridae > Antechinus > Antechinus flavipes. Next base: position 592,633,085 of record NC_067399.1, on the reverse strand, counting down.
GTGGAAAGTACTGGAGCGAACGAAAGGTTAGTGAGGAGCCCGCGGGAGGGCAGAGAAGGGGGGAAGGCTGGTGGGGGAGAGGATGCAGCTGCATCTCTGCGGGGTCGGGGGCGGGTGCTGAAGGCACAGGTGTGGATGCCACTGGGGTTTCTGCCAGGCACCAATCCCAAAGGGCCGGGTTCTTGGACGGATAAAAGGCTGAGCGCTGGTTCACTATCGGGGGGCGCTTCTCTCACCTCCCTTCGGGGATGGTGCCAGGCCCTGAGCCCTGGGCACACAGGGGGCCCCTGGTTCTCTTTTCCAGTCAGAACCCAAGCCATGCCAGAGGAAGGTACCCGAAGCCCCCCTTGCTGTCAGCTCCCCAGGACACTCATTTACCAAGAGTTAGGGACATGGTCCCTGTACCCCGGAACCTCACCCTTCAGACCCCTGTCCTTGTCTTTGTACAGTGGAAGATGCTGGATTGTTCCCGGAAGCCGTATCCATTTGGTGCCTGCTGCTTTGAATGATAGTAATGCGATTTCGTGCTGCTACAAGGAATCCTCTTCTTTACTCACATCCTAACACGAAGATATGGTCGTTTCCTTTTTGGAACAGCTCTTGCACCAGTTAACTAGGAAAAGAAAAATAACCTAAGTTTTGTGTTGAGTAATTCAGACCTATATTCACTTGGGACAGAGTTGACATCCCTTTTACAACACTATTTGTATGTTGAAATATTGAATTTTGGCATAATTTAATGCCTAGGAATTCTGAAATATTATTAAGTGCTTGAATTTGGAAATAGTTCTAATTTATTACATTTACAACAACCCTGGTTAACTATCAGAATGAACCAGCCACCACAAATAATTAGTCATTATATATGCGAAACCTTTAAAATTTTATTGTAGCATAAATATTCCTGCAGTTTTTTCTTTTGTTTTGTTTTTTTTGAAGCAGAAAACTACTGCAGTTTTTCTTTGAAGCCTGAAGCTCAGCAAATTTAACACACTGTAATCATTTTTAAAACTTGAAGCTTTTGAATTTAATTTTTGTCCTTTTTTTAAAAAAAAAAAAGACAAAAATTGAAAATATAGTAATTTTGTATCAAAATTTGAACTCCCATTTCATCCAAGTTTGGTCTTGTTTTGATGATACTGCTGCTTTATCATGTCAGAAGAAAACTTATTGGAAGAAGATATCTGGGAATATAAATCCATAAGAAAACCAAAATTGGGGAATTCAGATGTTTCTAATTCTGTTCAAAAAGCAACTGATGGTAACTGCAAATTAAAAGGATGTGAAAGTAAAATCAAAAGGGCTGTGAAAATTAAGGAAAAACCTAAGAATAATGAATTGTATTTAGGAGAAAGAGATTCTCAGACACTTGTGTCTGAACCTAATCTAAATAGTGCCAATAATATTCAGCAGTCCCTGGGTAAAGTAACTAAAAAAGCAAAAGTTGGAAAGACAAATAAAAAATTAACCCCAACAAAACAGCATCCAGTTTACAGTGGATACTGTCCTAGCTGCCAAATGCCTTTTTCCTTACTGCTGGGTCAGACACCTCGGTGGCATGTTTCTGAATGTTTGGATGCTCCACAATCCTCAAAAAGAGGTAAGCTTTTACAGTGAAGGAAAATGATTTGTAAATGACCAAAATGATGAGATGTGCTAAATATACATCAATTGAACGAAAATTAAATGAGGTTTTGGGATTCCAGGATAGATATGAAAGATACTACAAATGGATTATAGTGAAGAAGGAAGATGAGACTCAGGAATTTTTTTTTTCCTTGAGGCTTGTTAAAGATACAGTTTAAAAGATTTAAGAAAGGTGAATAAAGTGATTTTTTTTCTCCTGTGAAGAAAGGTATAAACAGGAATAATTTTGTAAGGAAGCTTTTAAAGGTTTTTTTTTTTTTTTAATTGCTTACATCTACCATATGATTTCATAAAAATATTTAAAGAAAGTGTATTTTGGCTTTGAAATCAGTAAATGTGTATGGTGTATGCACCATGATAAAATATGTAGAAGGAAAATTCTAATAAGGTTTCAGCTGCAGAGGCAACAAAACATTAGCAATTTCACTGTCAAATTTTAACTCTCATACTTATGTGAACTTGGGCAAGTAACTTGTTTCCTTATCTATAAAATATAAGGAATGACCTCTGAGGCTTGTTTAAATTTAGGTGAATTTTTAATAATAATAATTTTTTTAACAGACTCTAGTCTATGAACAGTTTAAATAATTGGTAAAGTAATTTCAATAGCATTGTTTTCATTTGTAATCCAATGTATTTTATTTTATGCATTTAAAAATATTCTGGTCAGTGGATTTTACCATTCTACCCAAGGGGTACATAGACCAAAAAAATCTGAACCTAAATAAGATGTAAGGTAACAGATAGTGTTTACATAGCACTAAAATTTTTGCAATTTATTTTACATACATCATATTTCATATGATCTTCCTGATAAAACCTTAGAGGTTAATTAATTTACTTAAAGGCCTGTAACATGTAATCAGCAGACCTGCTTGTGAATTTAATAATTTAGATACAACATGAGTTCCATGATTAAATAATCATTCTTTGATTCAGAAGACACTTTAGAATCTTACAAGATCTTGTTATTGCCAATTGTCATTATTGCTGGACCGTAATCTAATTGTTTATAGTAAACATCTGAATCAGCTGTTTACATGTCTTTTTTTTTTTTCCTCTCAAAGAAGCAGGATAAAAAATTAACAAAAACTTCTGAAACCTTTGATTTTTTAACTTACCAATTGCTTCATTTCTAAGAAGTTTGAATTTATCATGATATAGAAAAGTCTTAATATAAGGAAGTCTTAGGGGCAGCTAGGTGGATAGAGAGAAGAGGAACCAGATTCAAATTTGGCCCCAGAAACTTGACATTAATTGTGTGATCCGGGGCAAGTTACTTGGCTCTGATTTCCTCAATGTGTGTGTGTGTGTTTAAGAGATTTTTTATATCTATCTATCTATCTATCTATCTTAGGAGTCCCCATAATAGGGCTGCCACTTAGATGAAATTACCTTTATATTTGGGTACTTTTAGTATTCAAGTGACTTAATAAAATTGAAGACTAGTATTAAAGTGGAATTCAGACTGAAGGTTTTTATTTTTATTTTTCTGATCTATGATGAGTAATGCCTTCTCTTGCAACCTTTGAGAAGTTTCCTATGGTAATCTTAATCTGAACCTGATTATAATAATTTTGGGATACGCCAGAATAGTTTACATGTAGTTTTGACATGTATTTCATAAACCTATTATTATATCTAGAATGTGAAGACCTAAATGTTAACAGTTAAATTTTATTCCAAACTTATTCCTCATTTCTAATTTAGTTCTATATGTAGACAGAGATTTATACAGGATAATTTCTGAACATAGCTGGATGTTATGTAGTAATGCAATATCCCAGTAAAATTACTGTTGTCTTAAACTTTGTTTAAACTAATTAAAATACTAGGGCTGTTAGGCTGTATTCTTGGAGCTTTTGGTCTCTAAATTGAAAACTGGCAATTTCTTAAACTTGATTTTATATTCTGCAATTCTAGAAGACAGTTATACTTGTTCACTTTCTTCTTTGCTTCCTGTTCAACAGCTCAATAGTGAAATTAATGAGAATTTAGCTAGCATCTGTTTGTTGTTCTCCTTGGAGGATTTTTTTTTTTTTTTGGCCAGGACTTGTGATTGCAGCAATCTGGAGAATTCTCAAATGTGAAAATTCCTTCCACAAATACAAATTGGAAACTCAATGTAATTTACTGTTTTATAGAATTGCTTTGGACACAGGAGACTAGTGACTTTTTTTGTCTGTGATTTAGCTATTATTTATTTCAGGAAGGACTTGAAACTAGATCTTCTGACTATATTCTCGTCCTCTATTCTTTATTCCATGCTGCTGCTTCTTGAAGGAATATAAAGTGAAATATTATATTTTTGAAGAATCTTTATAGCTAGAATTTCTAGGAGAAGAAAATCATTAAATTTCCCGATGTTCTCTTTTATAAGAAGAATGAATTGTTAACTATATTTTAAAATCACATATTGTCAAAGCTTGATTTTACTATCTTTTTTTTGTTTAGAATTCTGGAGTCTATCTTTTCTAATTAGAGTTGAATAGCACAAATGGAAGGATTCCTGTTGTTTTGACTATGGAAATTGGATGCAATCAAGGCGTATTTTTAAGGCCCTACTATGTGCCAGGGACTGTGATAGATAACAGGAATACAAGAGATCGTACTGGAACTAGCTCTTGGGAATTGTTAGTAAATTATCATTGTGAACATTGATACATTAGAAATTAGGAACAGCTAAAAATCAGGGATTGACTGATTGTTTTGTGGATTTTCTGGACTTAAGTGATGAAGAAAATGTTAATACTGCAAATTACATTTGTGTGTCTTTTTTGGGGAGGGGGGATTTTTTTGAGAATTGTTTAACATTTATTAGCACACCAATGATAAAAGTTCAAAGAATAGGACAGTCCCAACACCTCTCCCCCCAATTTAATGAGGGAAACAATACTTATAGACACACAATTATAAAATGAATACGTACAGATATGTATAAAGTTTTTCATGTATACATACGTAGAGAAGTTTGAGAGAGAGTGCACTGATATTCCTATTGGAAGGGAGAGAGGAACCCAGAAAGGCTTCAAGCAGAAGATGGTGGAAGTTTCATCTTAAAGGAAGCACAACTGAAAATCCATTTAGGACCTCATCATCTGTCATATATATTATTGCAACCACTTCTAACTAGTCTCCCTGCCTCAAGCCCATCCTACATGCTGTTGCCAAAATCATTTTACTTAAGCACAGATTTAATTTTTGTGACCTTCCGTTAATTTCAGTTTCTATTTCTTCAAGATAAAATGTAAACTCACCTGTTTAACTTTTAAAGCCCTTTACAACTTGCCCCCAATGCATTTTTTTTCACCATTATTGAACATGACTTCCCACTCTCTGGGATCCTGCCAAATTGGCCTTTTTTCTTTTCTCACTCATGATACTTGATTTCTTCACACCAGTATCAGTGTCCTGCATTCCTAAAATACATTATCTCCTTATTTCCCCCAACTTGAGTCCTTCTTTTTCCTTTTAAAAAATAGCTCATGTGCCAGTTTCTGCAAGAGGGCTTTCTCCATCTCTTTACCAATATTAGTAACTTCCCATATTATCTTGTATTTAACTACCATGTGTGTATTAACTTTATATTTGTGCTTAAAAAAAAAGTGTATGTATTTTGTATTTGCAACCCCTCGCCCTTCACTACCACCACCACCACCATCACCACCACACACACCACCTCCCAGCACAATGTCTGGCATATAGATGCTTAATAAATACTTGTGGATTGAGTAAAAAGCACTCTTGAACAGAGGTGAGGAGGGAGTGGAAGATGGCCAATGAGAAGATGCAGAGATGAGAAATGATGTGCTGTCTTTGAGGAATAGAGGGAGCCAATTTGTTTGGATTGCCAAATGTATAAAGTCAAATGTATAATGAGAAAGATAGTTGGAGTCTTTTAATATTTTACAATATTAATTACATCTGAAAGTAGATTTGTAAGATTTAGAGTTATAAGGAAACTTAAAGATTGTCTAGTTGAGCCCTCTTCATTTTACAATTGAGACTGAGACCAAGAGGAGAAAATGACATGCCCAAGGTCACGTGCATAGTAAGTAGCAGAACATCTGTATTTGAATCCAGATTTTCTGACTAAATCTATCACTTGTTTCAATATGCCAGTTTATTATTAGCTCTTGATACTGAAATTTTTCTTACTGGCTTTAACATGCAAATATAATGAAATGTTACTCTAACAATCCTAATTTTTTTTCTCTCTCAAAAAAATTTTTTTAGAGTGTCCTGATGGTCTACTCTGTACTTCTACAATTCCTTCTCATTACACACGCTATGCTCATTTTCTGCTTGCTCAAAGTAGAGCAGGGAATGATTATTTTAGCTCTCCAACTTCTATGTCAAGCAGCAAGTTTCTTAGTTCCAATGATACTAAATCAGGCTTTCTCTGTAGCCTTGAGGAAAGATGGACTCAGTGTCAGAAACAAACAGAGAATGCAAAAAATGTTTCAAATGATCCCTTGTTGATAACATTGAGTCCAAGAAAACTTCAATCTCCAAATGAAACTAATAAAAAGATTTCATTTTCCACAAACATCTCAAAATCCCAACAGACTATGCAGTTCACAGAATTTGTTGATAATGACAAACTTGAGAGCTCTGGTTTGCCTCTTCCTGATGAAGAATTAGAGAGACAGAACAGCTCAGAATATTTGAACCTTCCATTGCCAGAAGCTGATCTCAGCGACTGTGAAATATCCTATTCTCCTCTCCAAAGTGATGAAGAAACTTATAATATAGAGGAGCAACTAGAGAATTCACAAAAGGAACTATTTATTGCTGAAAACTCTGAAAATTGCAGCATTGAAGAGGAGGATGACAGCTGTATCCTGTTTAGAAAACTCTGTCGAACCTTACAGGAAGACTATAAGCCTGACTTCAGGAAAATGAAAAGTTACATAAACCAGAATAGATATGATGAAGAATTGAATATAGACCACTCTTTAAATGATTTTTCTAAATCTGTTTCCCAAAATGAGAGGACCAAGGCTTCTGAGACAGCATGTACTAATCATTTCGAATGCTTTTCAACTTCTTTAGTTGGGGAGCTGAATTCTACTAAATATCAAGTCAATAAAGAGGCCTCTGATGAGCCAAGACTGTTGTCATCCCAATCAAGTAGAGAGAATATGTCTCCTGAAGAATCAGATGTTTGCAGTTGGGCTTCTCAACAATTTAACAGTGAAATGTCAAAGTCCTTGGAAAGCAAGGAAGAAAACACTTCTCCTGAGTCAACTCAAAGTGAAATGATAAAAGAATCAAATTCATCCTTTCATGGTAAAACGAATAATCACATAAATTTCTGCAGGGAAGCATTGGATAGTAACCTAGGTAATAAGGCTTCAGTTTTAGATATGGAAGCTTTTCATAATAAAACAACTGCACATATGTCTACAGAGATATTACTGCCATGTACTCCCAACTCAAACACAAGACCATCTACTAAAGTATTAAAACAAATGGATATAGGTGTGTTTTTTGGGCTACCACCAAAAGCAAAGGAAGAGAAAACACCAGAGAAAAATTCTTTGAAAAGAACAAAAAAGGCAAGTCCTAATGAAAAACAGTCAGGGCAGAGCAAGAGAAAAAGAGAAGGCTCTTTGGATGATTTGGAACTTGACATACACAACTTAAATAGAACTGAAACCTCTGTGAAATCATCTTGGGAAGGGTCACAAAGAAGAAAAAGATTTAGAAAGTCAGCTATAATAGAAGAAAATACACAATTAAGAGAAACTGATGAGCTCATGAATAAACGTGAACAATTGACAAATAAAATAGGTAAAGGTGGATCACAGAGGTGGAGAAAAAGGTTTCAAGATAAAGGTTATTCTGAAGGAGGACTGAAGGAAAAGAAATGTCCCTTCTACAAGAAAATACCAGGTAAATTGACATTGTAAGACATTTAAAGTAAGTCATAAGCACCTTTCTTGAGCTTCATTAGGTTCTTTGCCTATTTTTTCCGAAATGTATAATGTTATGTGCTTTATATCTCCTGACATTTCCCATCTTTTTGCTACATGTTATACATAATATTGCATAGTTTCTTAAATCAGAGTATGGTTAGGTTTCTCTGCTTTTTCATATAAAGGGGAAGAAATTATAGGTTATTTAATAGGAAAATGTCAGATGAATTACATAATTGAAGTAAATAATTTCATGATCCAAATGAAATATAAAGCCAATCATAATAAGCATCAGCTACCCACCCCCATCAAAAAATAATGTCTAATGAAGGCAGCATGATACAATGGAAAAAGCTTTGACAGTGAAGAGATCCTTAATTCCTAACATAGCTCTAAGTTACTGTGTGATCTTATATAAGTCACTCTCTCTGGAGCTCAGATTATTTATCCTAAAGTGACAACATTGTACTATATAGCTACTAAGGTTTTTCCTAGCATTAGATTTTTGTCACTATGCTATTCTATGTTTATATTTTATCCTTGAGTGTGTATATGTGTATGATTTGTGTACATCATAGCGCCATTTTATTTTAGAACAAAGTTAATGGTAGAAGCAGCCCTAAATTTTAATACTACCCATTAATATTGAAGCAGTAAGCACATTTTGTGAGGATGTTTGCCTGAGTGTCAATTTTCAGAGTGTCAATGCTCATTAGATATAAGAACTTAATATTCTTTTGCCAATTATCCTAGAAGCAAAAGATTTTCATAAGTATAAATATTAATATAATTATTATATTTAAAATTCACTAGAATCTTAACACTTTGCCTTATTTTATGCAGTTATTTACAAAGAAAGCTTTACAGCATACTTTGCATTCTAAGTAATGTAATTTTTTTAAAAGAAATACAAGATCATCATCATTGTACAAAAGCACTTTGATTAACACAACTATATAGGTTTTTAAATTTTTTGAAAAACCTGTGGAGACAGTGATCTTGTCTTTAAAAATAAGATAGTCTTAGATGAAAGACATTGCTTTAATATCTGTTGGGAAGGAAATGTCCAGACTTTTCAATCTTTTATTGTATGTTTCCTTTTTGTTTACATAGGGAACAATGTTTATAGTTGTGTGTTTTTTATAGTTGTGTGTATTTTGCCCAAGAATGTCATCATTCCTTGTATTTCTACAGTACTTGGGGCTTTTGGTGAATCAGGACAACTGATTAGAAATAGGCTGAAGAACTGAGAGTAAGATATTTTCTACTTGCAATTTGTTTTTTTTTTTTACTTTTAGGAACTACCTTTACTGTTGATGCCTTTCAGTATGGAGCAATAGAGGGCTGTACGGCCTATTTCCTCACACATTTTCATTCGGACCATTATGCTGGCTTGTCAAAAAAGTTTACATTTCCAGTTTATTGTAGTAAGGTAAGAAGATGAAAAACTATTACCTAAGAGTAACATGAAAGAATTTGTAAAATGTCTATAACAACTTGAATGAAGAGATAATTGAACTTTTACACATTTCTGAAAAGAAATGGCTAAAAACTTCCTACTTTTTGACCTCTGAACTCTTTAAAGCAATCACTAGTTGTAGTACAGGCTATTAGTATAATAATTGGTGCTGGGCTCTGAACCTCTTAATTAGCAATTCAGTACTTTTGAGCATTTACTTCTTATATCTTCTAAAGAATTTGGATACAACTTTGAGGAATAACATTAATATTTTTTCTTATAGCTATAACAAATTCTTCCTATTTTACAGATAACTAGCAATTTGGTGAAGAGCAAGCTTTGTGTGCAAGAACAATACCTTCATCCTCTGCCAATGGACACTGTGTGTACAGTAAATGGTATCAAAGTTGTCTTGCTTGATGCTAATCAGTAAGTATGCAAGTTACTTCAAAATAAGCTTATTTTTCAAATGTTAAGAAAAGAGTAATTGACTAGTTTTTAGCATTCACCAATTTGGAAGGTTGCTTTCCTTATATCCCCAGCCCTTTACACATTATCTTGCACATGGTTGGCAGTTAATAAATGTTTTTGAGTTTTACAATATATACCATTTTGCATACTTTTTTACATTTAATCATGTTAGTAACCCTCCAAGTGTAAGTACATGTGTGTAATGCATGTAAATTTTACATTTTTCAGAAAATGAAAATAATCCTCCATGAAGTAAAATGACTTGGCTAAATCTTCTAACTCTGTTTCTAGCAACATAAATTTAGAGCTGGCAGGGATCTTTAAAGACATCTGATCCAGTATTTTCATTTTAAAGATAAAGAAATTTAGACCGGGAGGTGCTATGTGTCTTATTCAGGAACACATAGATGCAAGTAGCAGAGCTGGCATTTGAATACAAATTCTCTGATTGTAAGCCAAGAGTTCATTTCACTTTCCTGCTACCTCTACTACAATCATTTTTTTTTGTTAGGATCTTTAAGAGGAGTCTACTTTTGACCAAAAATAATGACTTTCCTCCTTTGTGATTTACTTTACCCACAAGTTCCTTGCTTCCCAGAATTTTGAATATTTTAAAATCTTCTGCTGATAATCTTTAAGTGTACTTAGAGTTAGAATTTTTTACTCTGCACCATAATTTTGCATCCTGATAGGTTAATGAAGTGTTAATTCATTGTTACTGAAATGGGTACATATTTATAATGTCTTGATATTTAGTTGTCCAGGTGCTGTTATGATCCTTTTTTATCTTCCAAATGGGACTGTTACATTGCACACTGGAGACTTCAGAGCAGATCCTTCCATGGAACGCTATTCTCTTCTTGCCAGCCAGAAAGTCCATACACTTTACTTAGACACAACGTAAGAGAGTTTTATATGTGTATTGCTCTTTTTCTCCAGTGATAATATAATTCTGTGGGAATACTTTGCTCCTTCATTGAAGAGTGCTCCATTGGTTGTAAAATGTATTTTTTTCGTAACTAAACATAACCAAACATTCCAAAAACATTTGTTTTGGGAAACTATAAGAATATGTGAAACTCGTTTAACCTATATCAGATTGCTGACTATCATTATAAGGTAGGAGAGAAGAAAGGGAGAAAAACTTTGAACACCAGGTTTTGCAAAGGTGAATATTGCAAACTATCTTTGCATATATTTGGAAAAATAAAACACTATTTTTTTTTAAAGAGTATGTGAAACTATTGAAATTCAGATGTTTGAGTACTTGGTAAAATAAAATCCCCAAGTATATCATTAGTTTGAATGCATAGTAAATGGTTTATTGTCCATTGTTTTTTCATATGTTTTCAGTTGTGTTTGACTCTTTGTGAATCCATTTGGGGTTTTCTTGGCAAAGATACTGGAATGGTTTGCTGTTTCTCCAGCTCATTTTACAGATGAGGAAACTGAGGCAAACAGGATTAAGTGATTTGTCCAGAGTCACACAGTTAGTGTCTGAGGCCAAACTTGAACTTAAGAAGATGAGTTTTTCTGGCTCCAGGCCACCTAGCCACCCATGTACTCCATAAACTATATAAACATAATATTATATTTATCTGGACTAATGGGATGTTGTCTAGATGTTTTCATGACTTGATTAAAATCTAGCCTAATCTAACAAGTTTTTATCTTGATGTGCTATGGGTAAGACACGGTGCTAAGTGCTGGAAATAGAGCATTTGTTAAACACTTACTTTGTGAGAGGATCTGTGCTGAGCACTGAAGTTACAAATATGAGCAAGCAAGATAGTTCTTGCCTGTAAAGAGCTTACATTCTAAAGCTGAAAGATAACACATAAAAAGGTGTTGGAAACTGGGGGAAGGGAACATTCATCGTACTGGTGAGGAGCCAGTTTGAAGTAATATGGCAGACCAGAGGCCTCTAGCAAAAAAAAAAAAAAAAAAAAAAAACAAGTGGTGGGATACAAGGATACAAGAAGAGGAGAATTGCCTGAGAGCAGAAGTGAATGAAAACATGTCCTTAAGGAACTTAGGCTTAGGAGGTCAGGAGTCAGGTTCATACGTATACCTTTTTTATTTAGTAGAGCTACCATACCTGGTATTGTACTGGCATAAATGTTAGTAAGCTCCATGACATAATAAGGCATCAAAGTCATTCTATAATTCATTTACTTTTTTTATTTATTAAAGTTCATTGATTCTTGAACTATATCCAAAATAGTTTGAGTTTTTAATCCAAAAGTAATTTAAAAAATGAAAAATAAATAGCATTTTCTTTTATGACTGATTTTTAAAAATTGAAATCTATATAACAATTTGCTAAATAAAAATATTCCTCAAAGAATTTCTGAATGGTTAATAGCATATCAGCAAGAAATTTATGAAGAAAAAAGTATTAAAAGTTTAGAATTTGGCCAGAAATTACCTAGCATTTATACCAGTACCTTTTATATAGTGCTTTATAATGTCTGAATTGAACTAAATTTCTATAGCTAAGTACAAATGGAAAAGCAGCAGATAATTAAGAAAACTGCAGTGATGTTAGTATACTATATAACTGCTTATATGTAATTTTGGGTGTTCATTTGCTAAAACAGCATACTGCTTAATGACACGGTTATTCTATTAATATATGTATCCCATTTCTATATTTCAGATATTGCAGCCCAGAATATACTTTTCCTTCCCAGCAAGAAGTTATCCAGTTCGCTATCAACATTGCCTTTGAGACAGTAACCCTATCCCCACGCACTCTTGTTGTCTGTGGTACTTATTCTATTGGAAAAGAAAAAATATTCCTAGGTATGTGGTAGCATGTATCTACATCTATTTGCCTTATTATATAAGGGTCTGATTCTTTTTGTGTAGTACTTTTCTCTTTTAAATATCCCCTACCCAAAATACTTGCATTTTAAACTTTTTTAGCTAAAGATGAAATTTATATGAACTATATTTGAACTTTAAAATATTTAGCATAGTGGACATATTTAAAGATGCATGTTTTGGCATTCTTAATATTATTAAATATTTAGCTTCTTTGAAAACACTCATACTCCATTAGCATTTAATTTTCCTGAAAGATATGAAATGTCTTCGTATTTCTTAAGATGATTGTTATTTAACTCTTTTCCTCCGTGCTAGATAATTAAAAGTAAGTATTTTAGTTAATGAAGTTACAACTTTTTTTGCTTCTTCAATCATTTTTGCAGTCGGTACAATCTTTTGATAATTATTATATTACTTTTAGTATTTTATAAAATGAATTCTTTTATCTGTTAGTCCTTCTAAAATGCCCAAGGCATAATTTTTAGTTAACAAAATTGAGGGGTGAAATAATTAGCCTGAATGACCTCGAATTTTAAAAGGTCATCTAGCAGGAATTATGAAGAGACAGATTTGAGGTAAGGAAAAACTTCCTTAAGAATTAAAGTTATTTAGAAATAAAACAGGATGCCTTCAAGATGATAAAAATTTCCCCCTCATTGAAGATCTTTAGGAAAAGTTTGAATAACTATTTGTCATTAATATTAAAGAAGAACTTCTTATTCAATTAACCTCTTAGGTTTTGTGTTATCTGCATTCCTAATCACATTTCAACCCTTTAACAAAGTCTTTTTTGCCTTTCCAACAATTTACTTCATATAATTTATCTAACAAATTTCTTTAGTTTTTTCCCCTGAGATGATATTACAAAAATTATGCATTGCTGAGTTTTTAAAAATTGTTTTAATTTCAAGTTAATTATTTTAATCAAATAATAAAATTTCATTATTTCTCATCTTCCCTTTTTCTTGTAGCAATTGCTGATGTTTTAGGTTCCAAAGTAAGCATGTCCCAGGAAAAGTACAAAACACTACAGTGCTTAGAGCTTCAAGAAGTTAATTCTCTCATTACTACAGACTGGAGTAGTGCATTAGTACACCTTCTTCCCATGATGCAAATTAATTTTAAGGTAATTCTTCAAATATATACTTGTTATGTACTAATGTATCTTGAGAGCTTTTCACTTGCCAAACTTTATTCATATCTAGTGTTTTGATATTTAAGATCAAATGAAATTCATATATATTTTTAAAGACCTAATCAAAACAAGAATAAATGAAATTCATATATATATATTTTAAAGACCTAATCAAAACAAGATAAAATTGATTTTGACTTTCTAATTATCCTAAGCCAAAGTAATAGGTTTTCAAAAGGAATTTTAGAAAGCGATTTTTATTGTGGTTATAGTAAGTACCATAACTAATACTTATCATGATATATGCTACTATATTTATAGCACTGTCATTTTATCATGAAAAGGGAGTAAGTATTTTTGGTGTGTCTTTGTAAGAGGAAAACGAGGCTTTTTGACCTAGTTATTCAACTTTTCTGTTACTATAGATGGTAATACTTTTATAGCTGATTTTCATTAATCTAAACAAATAAAAATTTCAATGCATTAACAAATAATGTTTAAACCAAATTTATAAACATATTTTTGAAATCTGGGGCTCATTAATCAAAGTTGCCTTCAAAAAGACATAACCCTTTTTCTACTTATTCTAATTTTAGGAAGGCCCATTGGTTTTGAGAAGTATTTTATTCTGTGGGTCATATCTTGAAATTGATACTTCTTAAAAGTCCCATTCCAAGTTGGCTTCCATGATAGGCTAATAAAGACACAAGAATATTAACTCCAGGCTCTCTTGTCATCTTATTTTTAAGTTCTCTTTTAGAGAACTTTTAAAAAAAAATTACTGTTACTTTCTAATGATATCCTTCACATAGTAGAACTTTTACTTGTAACAAAGAAATAGTTATGTGAAGCATATTGACACATTGATCATGCCTGACAAATACATAGCTGCTTCTGTATTTGTAGTTCACTGTCTTTCTGAGAAAAAGGTGATACATGTCATTTATAAAATTTCTGGGATCAAAGTTAGTCATTGTATTAGACTTGAGATCTAATTTTTAAAAAAGTATTGCTTTACTTTATTTATTGAATCTGATTTATTCTTTGACCTATTTAGTATTGTTATTATGTTACTTAATCTGCAGTTAAATTTAAATCTTTTCTTCATATTTTCCATATTCACCAGTATTTACTGGGCATTGTCTACAAATAGTTTTATGTGTAGCCTCTTGCATTTACCTATGCATTCTTCATGGCACCACATGATTAGTTTTTGTTGTTATATATCAGTTCTGACAAGTTCATTAGATTTGGATGACGCTTTCTGCCATTGATGATGTTTGGCCTGAAGATGTAAAAATTGGAGATGATATGATAACTGTTTCCCAGTATTTAAAGGGCTTTCATGTAGAGGGTAGATTTGAGCTGTTCTGCTTCCCCTACAGGGCAGAATTATAAGCATAAGTTGGTAGCTTTAAAAAGGCAATTTTAGGCTTGATTTAAGAGGAAACTACTTAATTTAATAGATCAATCTATCCAGAGTGAAATAATGGATTCCCTCTCATTTACTTTTTTCAAGGAAAAGACTGCGTGGCCACTCATCAGGCATGTAGGATGTAAGGGAGAATGTCTTCTTCAAGTATGGATTGGATTTAGTGACTTCTTATATTACTTCCAATTTAGTAATTTTATGATGACTCTACAAAATAATAATGAAAAGGTATTTTATACCTTTTCATGATAATTACTACATTTTATCCAGTTTGTTCCATTGCATTAAAAATGGTGGTATTTTAAAAAGGCAAGCTTGTATTCAGAGGGTAAGCATATCTTTTAAACAGTGCAAATACCTTCTGTGCATGTTATCTAGGTCAAACCTCTTGAAATTCAAATATATATTCTGTAGTTTACCATACCTCTTGACTACAAGCCTAGTACTAAATGAATGTGGTAAAATATTAACTTGTATTTTTACACAAGTCTTTGGAAACTGAGAAATATGCCTATTGACATGTGCCAAACCTTTTAATAACAGAGACTATAATAGATAAAATAGCAACCTAAGAGAGTATCAGCAACCTATTTGTCAGCTTCCTCCTCTATATAAAATGTTATGAGCCTAGATCTGTACATGCATCAAGAGTTTAATGAGGGAATGGTAGCAGGGAACAGGTAGACATAATAGACCACATCTTTTTGTCATCATTTTTCAGTCATGTTTGATTTCTTTTGATTCTATTTGAAGTTTTCTTGGCAAAGATACTAGAGTGGTTGGCCATTTCCTTCTTCAACTCATTTTATAGATGGAGAAGCTGAGGCAAACAGGGTTAAGTGACTCACCCAGAGTCACCAAGGAAAGTATCTGAGACTAGATTTCAATTCAGGAAGATGTCTTCCTGACTCCAAGCTCATCATGATATCCACTGCACCATTTAACTGCCCTGATCCCTTTCTTTACCATTTTACAGTAGACTAAAAAATGAGATGATGCAAAATCATACTATATGTATCATTTGTTGACTATTCTCCAAGAACATTTGATTAGTTAGGACAAAATACTAGCATAGAAATTATTTTTCAACAAAGTGTCTGTCTTAAATACATCAAAAGTATGTAGGATTCCTTGAAAGATTTAATAAGGAAGATAAACTTTTTCAATCATCTGATTATTGATACAAGGCATAAAGCAAAAAGATAAATGCTAAACACAGTATTCTTGCCCTGTTGGAGTGGAAACCTAATCATTTTCCATATATAGTATGGCTTCTTTTAATTTATGAAGTTTTCCAATGTTTCTAGACATTCTGCTTTTAAGCCCCAGAACATCATTAAGCTTCATGAATGAGACCTTTAATCATTCATGAGTTTCCCCTAACCATCCATTTAGGAAAAAACAAACAAATGGATGAAAAATACCTGTCATACAGAATAGGTCATGCAGGTAGATAGAAAACCTTTAGAAATTGTGTTTGTGTGTATCTTGGACAGACACTGTGACCAGATGACCTAAGGTGAGCCCAGAATTAAGCAAGAGAGAGAGCAGTCTGGATTATCTTGGAGAAATTATAAAACTTCTCCACAACCCCAAACTGCCTCCCTGAAATGGAGACCCATCTTTTTAGTGCCAGTATTCTAGTGTTGGTGTATTATTGTAATACTTCATACTCTAAACAATTAAAAATGAGAATTACCTAAGGGGTAATAGAGACACACGTGACCTCTGAGTGAATTTTCTGGTGAATTTTTTAGTAGCAGCAAGCAGTAAGGGACTGGTTAAGTGGCTGAGGTGATAGTTGGGCTTTGGTCTATGGACTCTGGAATTTGATGACTTATAATAAGAAGTGCTATAAAACAATGCTGAAATAAAAGCTGAAAATGCACATATAAGTATAAAAAGATATTCTGGGGTGTGTGTGTGTATGTGTGTATGTGTGTACACTGGCATTCATATATCCATAAACTAAGATACTATGGAATCAGAATCACAGGATTTTAGAATCAAAAGGGGCTTTAGTGGCCACCGGGTCCAACCTATAACTAGAAAAGAGTCTCTCCTACTACACATGTGATAAAAGCAGTAATTTAGTCTTTCTTTGAAGACCTCTAGAGAGAGAAAATATGTAGCTTGCAGAGTCATAAACCAAAATGCCAGACTGTCCCCTTCCATTCTCTCCCAAAACTTTTAGTGGCTCCTTATAACTTCCAAAACCAAATGTAAAATACCTAGCATTTCCTTTATAACCTGACCTCTTTCCAATTTTCTACGACTTCCTTCGATATGCACTTTGTTCCAGATAGACTTCTCTTCTTATTGCTTTCTCTCTTCATTTCCCATTTTTCTTTCTTTTTTTTTCTGGCTTTTTTTCCATTTTCTCCCTCTCTTTTGCCTCTTGAAATCCTTGGCTTCCTTTAAAACTTAGAATAAATACTACTTCATATGTGGGAGATTTTTGTTTTTTGCTTCGTTCATTTTTATTTTTTGAAACTGAGTTAAGATCTCATTTTATTTTCTATTAATTTGGATATATATTTTTGAGTGTGCTTGATCTCTTTTAAACGTATGTTTATCATTATTATGTGTATGAAATTCTGATAATTCTTTTGTCTTTTCTTTTGTGATTTGTTCTTACTCGGTTTTTTTCATTATGTAATTTTGTTACATTTGCCTAATGTGCATTATGTTTCTTACCCCTTTAGTCCTATCCAGATCCCATCAGACTCTCCTTTCCTAAAATTGTTCTACTTCAACACTCAGGCCTTGATGTTAGTCATGCTCATGTCCCCTAAAAACTACTAGATTTTCCTTCAGTGGAACTCTTCAATGTTATGTTGTCTCCTCCAGTTAGAATATGGGCTCTTTGAAAGCAAGTTTCTTTTTATTCCTACTACAGAGGCATGACACTTGGTAAATAGATTGATTGTTATTGTCTTTATCTGGTCCTTAGGTGTTGAACTAGATGAACAATAAGGATTTTTCTAATTCTAACTATGTCTTCTGAGTTTATTTGTAATATCTTTCCATCTTTTCAAGTCTATTCTCAGACTTAATGTTTAGATTCAGCTAAATAGCAAAGAATATTTTGATACGTTGTTAGAAGTGTTACTTAATTGTTGCTACTTGACATTTAACATGTGAAAAAATGAAAATTTCCTATTGATTTTTTGTTTTAATGTAGTATAACTTTTTAATTTTTATAATACTTTCATATTTCATCATCAACCTATACCATTGGATCATTATGTTGTTTTTATTTGACAGGGTTTGCAGAACCATTTGAACAAATGTGGTGGGAAATATGAAAACATTTTGGCTTTCCGACCTACAGGGTGGACACATTCTGAGAAGTTTGCCTCTTTAGCAGATATTGTTCCCCAAACCAAAGGAAATATTTCAATATATGGTATATGTTTAAACTTCCACTTTTCATATCCATGCTGATTTTACAATTTACCAGAGGTAGAAAACAAGATTTATGAAAAAGTAATACATTATTTGCTAGTATTTCAGGGTTTTTTCTGTTCAATGAGTATACTACATAAACTATAATTTTATAAAATTACTTGATGATGTGAAAGAATCTCTTATCTATTATAGAATTAAATATTAGAAATAATACTTCAATCTTGATTTTTGCCACTGATAATACACTTTAAGGGAAATGTAAAAACTCTTAATGGGCAATCATACAGTCCAGAAGTTGGGTAGAATGTGTTGGGGGATGGAGGATGGAGGAGATGGGGTAGGGAGGGATATGAAAAGCAGGAAAGTGTCAATAACAGACCTTTGTCATTAGGGTTATTTTTAGTCTTAATTTCCCAGTTTTTGTTTTTGTTTTTACCTCCAAAGTAATTCTTCAGTAAAAAGTAAGCTTAAGCAAAAGTTTCTTTTGTATATCAGTGGGCTCATTTGAGAAGGGTCCTGTTGGCTTCTAAGAACTTAATTTCTAATTTTAGACTCCAGTTTTCCAAAGTGATTCCTCTACACTCCTCTACACAATCATTGGCCTGCTAGTGATAGTAAAGAGCAACTTTTTATTCTTTTCTTTTTTCCTCTTCTTTTAACTTGGCAAAAATCAAAATTTTCAAGCCCTTTATCCTTCTTGTCTTCCATAGTTTGTCTCAAAAACTTAGAATCTATAGACCAGAAATAGAGCTCTGAAGAAAAAGCTATCCAATGAGTATCTTAGAATGAGGAAAAAAGGACCCAGTTAAGAAAATGCAAATAAAAGTGAATATCATGTATACTTATCTAGCAAAGATATACATTAGTTCTAGTTTGTTAGTAAATTTATCTTCTTTACTTATAATAGGAAATATAAATCATTATGGTTGGCAAAAGATTTTGATATTTTAAAAAGTTTCTTTCATGCAAAATTTATTTGTGGTTATTGTGACTTTAGTAAAGCAAGGACCATTATCTTTTTTTGTATTGCAGGAATTCCTTACAGTGAACACAGCAGTTATCTGGAAATGAAACGCTTTGTCCAGTGGCTAAAGCCACAAAAAATCATATCTACAGTAAATGTTGGTTCCTGGAAATTCAGGAATACGATGAAGAAATATTTTAATGAATGGAAGCATGAAGCTGGCTATTGATTAAAAGACTGAAAAATGACCTTAAATTATCCAACCCCACATGTGGATTTTTTTTTTTCCTTTTAGCATCTAAGTTGTCTCCCCCATGAATATACATGCACTTTATTTAAAAACCACATAAATATCCATAATTTTTTGATATGAGGTTTATTTTCTCATAATTTACATTTGCAATAAAATACACAGTATGCTGACTGGCTGCCACTGAATCTTCAATGAGAGTGAAAATGTTTTTCCACTCTAAAGTTTTCTTAAATTCTGTTGCCTGTATCCTGTGAGAAAACAGCAAGAACAGACTATTGAGCATTTTTCAAGTACCTTCTCTTCTTTTTTTACCTTCTCTTCCTTAGGATTCTGTCTGGCTTGTATAGATGAATATATAGTTGTCTTCATTTCCAAATAACTTTCTGGGAGTGATTTAGGCCATATGCAACAAAAATGGGGTACAACAAAATGTACACCAGGCTGAAAGTATTATAAATTAGTTATTATATGTAGTAATGAATCTCATGATGAAATTCATTCCATTTTTTACAAGATGGAACTTTTATAGCATTTTATATATTTTTAAAATAAATAAAATGAGCTAAGGTGTTTGTTGTTGTTCTTGGGGGATGGGCCTTTGGTGATTAAAGTTGGTGATTTTCTTTTTTGCTTTATGAAAATAGTTTTTAGACTAGGCTTTTTCTACATGTCACACAATAAAAAGTAAAATATAGAATAGTATCAGTCTAACAAAATTTTGAATTCTTCGATGTTTTATATAATGTCTGCTTGTGGTAGTTTAATATCCCTTATATACATAAGATTATAGTTTTACTTTTTAGAACGTTGTCATTTTAAGTGCTAATCTTCCTTATTTTGAGGAGTGTAAGTGAATGAATATTACTTGCTATCAAATATATACATACATGTGCATATTTATTCATTGCTTTATTGATAAGAGGGATCTTCATGTATAGAAGTTCTCCTTTCCTTATAGGATCTGAATTAGAATTTCATATATAGAGTCCTGGAAAAAAAAAATCCAAAGAATTGTCAACACCTCAGAGAGGCCTTTGATTCCTCACTTGAAAGAACAACTCAATGTCATTCTGACACTTTGTAGATAATTGGCATGAATCCTGAAAGTTAATTATTCTTTGATTTTTTTTTTTTCTTTTAGAATGCTGAATCTCCACATGTTGTATAAGCCTGAACCCTCTATTCAGCATAGGAGTTTTGACCTACTTCATTAACAACCTGGCCTTATTTTTCCCCTCTCTAAGTGATCTAGTATCTCCTTACCTTTCAGCTAGGTGTGAACATATGATCTAGGTAGTCCACTGCAGTTCAGAACTGCCCCAGCCTACACCTCCCTGGTACCTGGAATTATATATCACAATATCCGATTGCCTTGATCTTTGTTTTTACCTCTAAAAACATTTCCACTTTTTTTTTCTTCAGTTGCTTCATAGATAATTGTCCATCTGGGCCACAATGACTATATGCTTTCCACACATACATACTTGTTACCAGGAAACATTTTAGTACCATACTTTTGTGTCTCTCAATCAATTACTGCACTTGAAGATCCCGAAGCATAGCAGACAGAAAATCATACTTTGTTACACCAGGTGTCATCCTAGAAGTTCCACAAAAGGAAGGAGCGTTTCTAACACAGGCCAGAAAAGGAAATTTTTCTTACACAAAAAGAAAAGCTGAGAAGCTAGCTTTGCAGCTGTTAACCTGCCTCTTCCCCACCACCCAACTTGGGGAATTGTGGTAACTCCCTAATCTGGACCTCATCTGGAGGCCCAAAGTAAACGACTCCCATCTCCAACTAAGTGTAAAGAATACTTTTTAAGAACTCTCCCTCGGGCATATATGTTTTATGTGTAGATTTCCTTTCCTCTCCCTAGAGTGGGCTAGGGGTTACCACATAATCACTAGAGATACATTTGCTGCCAAATAAAGGAATTTAAATAGAATTTGATTGACTCCTGATTTTTACATGAAAACCCAAGTATTCTCATTCTGTTTGCTGTAGTATGAGACTATTTAAAGAAGCGTTATTTGTTTTCCTGAATTGAACTGAACTTGATTTAAGATGTTAGACAAATAAAGTGTTTAGATTCACTCATTTCCATGATTGTAATTTGAAGTTCTTTCTGATGATACAGATCTCAACCCATCCATACCTACCTGTCTTGTGGAAGTCTCATTTGTTGTCATCCTGTGTCACTATAGGTAGTCTACCCACCATATTGAAGGTCTTTCTCGATTTCTCCTGACAGAAAAATGCCAGTGAATTACTTTGTCCAGTTGTCATCTTTTGCCACATGATCAGCCCATTTACTCTTCCTGCTCTATAATTCCTTACTATATCTTTTATCCATTTCCTTCGATGTTTCTCTTTGTTTATATGTTAACAGCCAATTCACATCCACAATGTGTCTCTCTATTACTGCCTCTATGGTATTCATTTTTAATTCTGCAGAGACTCATTCTATATCATGCTATTATATGGCAAAACTGATATAATTTAACATATTAGTATTGAAAAGATGGACTTTTGCTTATAAATGGAAATGGAGTCATTGTGCTTAACGTTAATTGATCCAAGAAGAGTTATTCTACAAAATAAATTCAACAACCAGTTTATATTCTTGTTAATAATGTTCATTTTTAATCTTTCTGAACACATTTAACCCTATTATTTGACTTCACCTCAAAATAAATTCTTTTAAATTCTATTTTCTTAAGTTTTAGGGTGGCATAGTGGCCACTTTTAAGAAAGGGAGTATAGATTTACAGAGTTTACAACTGCAGAAGATCCTGAAACCATCCATTTCAATCTCCATTTTAAGAGATGAGGAAACTAAAATTAGGGAAGTGATTTGTTCAAAATCTCATGAGTAATGGTGAAGAGTCTGGACTCAAACTTGAGTTCCCAAATCCAGTACTATTTCCCACTCTTCTCATAGGGAAGGTGATTTCCTAATAGAAACTCTAGTGTCAGCATTAATCCTTAATTGGTATTCTCAATTATTTAATAGGGCAGCTAGGTGACAAAGTAGATTTAAGTAAGGAAAGCTCATCTTCCTGAATTCAAATCTGGCCTCAGCTACTTACTAGCTGTGTGATACTAGTCAGGTCACTTAACCCTGTTTGCCTCAGTTTCCTCATCTATTTAAAAAAAATGAGCTGGAAAAGAAAATGACAACCTAGTGTCTTTGTCAAGGAAACCCTAAATGGGGTCACAAAGGGAAATAATTGAAATGATTGAATTTATATTTAAAATATCAAAAATTATTTTGCCATAATTATATTCCATTAAAAGCCATTAAATTAAGAAATATACTTTAAATAAAGTACTTTTAAAATGTCTATGTTTGAAAGCCTAAATATGAGACTATTGGAGTCATTTGCAACTCATATTTATTTTATTTCTAAGTAACTACTTTTTCTCATAATCGTCTTTTTTTTTTTTTCCATTGGCAAGAAGCTTTTTGGATAGTTGGAATGTTTTTCTCTGAAAATCTAGGCATGTTGTTATAAGAACAGCTTCAACTTTTTTATTATCCTATGTGAAGACAGCTGTGTGCACCAACATCACCATTTATGGCAGCTGGAAATATCTTTTGTTTTGCAACTTTTTCTCTAAGACCATGTACAACATTATTTAAAACCATAACTAAGATTGTTCCATAAATAATTCACACATGGAACCTAATTTTTTTAAATAAAGTGTATCTAAAGTAGGGATTCTAACTTTGGGTCTGTGACATTTTAAAAAATATTTTAACAACTTCATTTCAGTATAATTGGTTTTCTTTGTAATCCCATGTACTTTATTTTATGCATTCAGAAACATTTTGAGAAATGGTTCATAGGCTCCATCAGATTTCCATAGGGGTCCATGACACCAAAAAGATTAAGCATTCCTAGTCTATAGCTATGTACTAATCAAGTGTTATTTGGTGGATTTGTATGTTGAGCTATTTCAAGAGCCAATGATCTCCACTATCTTTTTCTTATCTCCACTATATTTATATGGTAATATAAGTATCTGCTTTGCAAGATAGGGATAGAGACTGGACCTGTGACTTCATTTATTAAAGGGATCTCCTGGAGGCAAAAAATCCCAACACCAAAGCAAGTCAGTATTATCTCTGCAAGTCCTCGAGTTGCCTAGAAAAACTGAAAAGTCAGGAGATTTGTTTAAGATCAAACAGCCAATATTATTCAGCGGTAGGACTAGCTTTGTAGTGGCCTAAAATTCATTCAAAGAGAGAAGTAAAAAGAAGCAGATGTGGATAAAATGATTAACTTTACATTTTTTATTAAACCACTCTTTTTCATCTAGTATTATAATTCAAAACTGTCTTAGGTTCTTATGATTTGGTATTGCTAGAATACTTCATATGCCCACTTGACATCAGTCTTGTAAATCTGAGTTACTTATCTACATTTTAATATGCATGCCTCAAAATAAAGTAAGTTTTTGAGATAGGTAATTTATTCACAGCTGTTGCTTTGTATAAGCATTCTATTTATGGCATAAGTAGCTGTAGGTCAGAGACATAGTAGTTACCCAATAGATGTTTTTAATTTAATTGAATGCAATGAAGGCATTCAAAATTTCCTCTTTAGAGCCTGAAATAGGCACCACTGGCCAGAATAAGAAACTTCAAAAGAGAATCCTTTTCTGAAACTAACCACAAAAATGATCTATTTTGGAAATGTCATTGACATTGGCTCTGTTAGCTTTCCTGGCCCACTTGCAGATTTCCAGTTCATTTTGTAGTAATCTAGAAGAGATGCTGACATAGAAATGCTTTTAAATCAGAAAAAGCATAGCTGAATGGTTTATGGATAATAGTAGAATGTCTTCTATGACTCTTTGGATATACTTTCAGCTTTTAAATTATTTTAATATTCCAAATCATAATTTTCTCCCTTTATTTGAATTCTGACTCTTTTTTTCCTATTTCAAATAATCCATGTTATATTATCATAATAATTAATTCCCTAATATTTTATGGTTCTTTTTTGATTTTAAAGGGTTTGTTGTTGTTGTTATGAAACAATATTGCTGGAATGTAGCTACTTTTGTCACCAGAATCTGAAGTGATTCTTTCCATAAACATTTATGAGTAGGACTTCATTATCCCATTTTGGTCTTTAGATTATACCTATAAACATTTCCAAAATAAAACTGTTAAACTTTTTTTTCAGACTGGCTTAAAGATTGAATATTATATTCTAAATTTGTTCCATCTACCATTATCTCATGTTCCAATAAGCAAAATACTTTGCGCTCTTATTTGAAAGTTGAAAATGCATCTATATTCTAAGAAATGAATTCCCAAATGCTCATTAGTGTATTCCTGAAGTGAAAGGAGATAAAAATTACCCTAAGTATTATTCCAGATAATTTACTGGAAATCTCAATTTCTGAAACAAAACATCCAATTCTTTATATTTATGCATTAAAATACCTGCTTCTTAGAATATAATTGTTGTTGTTGTTTTAAAGACTTGAAAGGAAGCTTAGAGATCATCTGAAATGATTCTTCAATTTTCACACAAGGAAACAGGACCAGGGAATTTTATATCTATCTATCCATCTCTCTCTCTCTCTGTGTGTATATATATATACGTGTGTGTGTGTGTGTGTGTGTGTGTGTGTGTGTGTGTATATATATATATGTGTGTGTGTGTGTGTGTATATATACATATATAATATAGAGCTTTTGAGTTGCAAGAGACTTCAGAGACCATCTGATTCCATATACTGAGATTTGGGAAGCTAAAGCAATGGCACAAAAAATACAAATCAGCAGTGGGATTTGAACTGAAGTCCTCTGATTTATCCAATGTCACATCCCTAGTGAGCAATATAGTCAGCACTTGGAGTCAAATGTCCTTCTGGAAAGTCCATTTTTTCTCCTTTAATATATTTCTTATTGCTACTTGGTAGCTTATCTTTGACATTAGTAAATGAATTCCATATTAGCTGCTCTTTTTGGCAAGTCTGTAACCAATTGGTTGCACTTGGAGGATATTTAAGGTGACTTCCAGATATTATGGGGCAATGGATGGAGCACTGGACTAGAGTGAGAAAGATCTCAGGTCAGACCTCAGTTCCCTACTATTGGATACTGGGCAAGTCTCTTAAATTCTGCCTGCCTTAATGTCCTCATCTCTAAAATGGGAATAAAAAAAGTACCTCCTTCATAGAATTACTATAAAGATTAAGTGAGATAATGTTTGTAAAGCATTTAGGCATGTTGCTTGGCACATAATAGTCACTTGATAAATATTTTTCCTCTTCCTCTCTTTTCCTTTCCACTACTATAAATAAATCAAATAGCATTGATTGCTCCTGTGATAAAAAAAAATTACAATTTTTAGTTGGTCTATAAACAATTCAGCTTTTGTTGTTGTGAAAGTGAGATCTTTATTCAGTGAGGAGTGAGTAAGCATCCAAGAGTCTCTTGACTGAGGCAAGAGTTTGACTTAACTACCCACACAGGAAAAATAAGTAGATTAAGAAAACCCATTATTCAGATTATGATGCATAGTGCTTTTCAGTGTTTCATGCAGATATGTATATAAATGTGTATATGTGAGCAGACACATGTACATATACAGATACGCACATGTATGTACTGGGTGTATATGTATATACATATATGTATATGTATATTCACACACTCATATATATTCGGAAAGATAGGCCCTGTTCTCAAGGAACTTACATTCTAATAGCTTGTATTGTTCAAAGGCTACCATCCATTAGATTGTTAGCTTCTTGAGAGCAGAATCTGTCTTTCTTTTTATTATTGTATCCTCAGTGTTAAGTACTGTGCCTGGCCCATAGAAGGTGCTTAATAATAATTATTGGATTAGAAATGAACTCAACTCAAAATTTAACAGAGAGATTGGTCTGGATTGCCTTTGAGAAAATTTCTAAGCTTTTTTTTTTTTTTTTTTTTTAATGACCGCAAGCTTCTCTGAAGCAAAAGTCCTTCTTTTTAAACACCAATAATCTGATGATAAGGTATGGTTGTGAGTTATGGAACAGCACAATCTTTGAAGAATTGCAGTTGATACTCAAAAGGCACAGAATGGGTGGGAGCAAACTATTCCTATTCCAAAAAAAAAAAAAAAAAGTAATTACATATAATCAGGTGGCTCCTGGACATCTCAAACTGGATATTCTGTTGATAACACATCCCAAACTGACCTCAACATCTTTTCCCCAACCCTTCCAAATGAATCTGCATTTCTTTCCTCCCATATTCTCATCTCGTTATCTTCCCTATTGTCATTGTGTGCACCATCATCCTCCTGGTCACCCAGGTTTGCAGCTCTCATTCTCTTTCTCACCTCCATATCCAATCTGCTGCCAAATCCTGTTGATTTTCCCATGAACTCCCCATTCTCTTCTTTGACATACAAACCTTCATTGTTTCATACCCAAACTATTAAAATACTTAATATGGCCTCTTCTACTTTTTCAGTCTGCTTATACCTTCCTCCCCTCCACATATCCTTTGATGTAATGACACTAGCTTCCTGACTGTCCTTCATACACTACATTCCAGCTCCTAATTCTCATTCTTAGTTGCCATCTCTCATGCATGTATTTTTTTCATTCTCATAGCTTCCCTAGCTTCCTTCAAATCCTAGCTAAAATTCTACCTTCTACAAGAAGCCTTTCCCAATTCCCCTTCATGCTAGCATCTTCCCTCTAAATTGATAACCATTATACCTTATATATATTTTATTTGTACATAATGCCAAATCCCTGGAGGTTAGTGTGATTCCTGATACACACAGTGAATGTTTACTAAATTTTTGTCTGAGTGACTGATAACTATAAAGCCATGAATTTCAAGCTTTTATTCTTAGTATCTTTATATTATTAAAAATTATTGAGGATCTGTCCAAAGAGTTTTTATGTGGGCTATATTTTTAGATATTTGTCATATTAGAAATAAAAACTAATTTTGAATTAGTCAACCTCTGAAAGGATTTCCGAGACCCCTAGGTTTATCTAGACCACATTTTGAGAATCACTTCAATAAAATATGTCATATAAGAAATGTGTGAATAGGGCAAAAAAAGATGGATTTCTCATTAAGCAAGAATGAGGGTTAGCTGATAGAAAGCCTGCATTTCTATTGATGTCCATATAATGTAAATAGAATTCAAGAAAGCAGACCCCTAGTAGTATTAGGAAAAGGGTATGGAAGAGGGCTGTAGCTATCATTATTATAGCTCATCAGTGAGATCTCTGTGCTATTATAACATTTATTACAGCCTCCTACATCACTGGCACTATGCTAGGTACTGTGGAAAATTCAGAAGTTTAATAAAAAATGATCTTTAATTTCATGAAGCTCATAGTCCAGAACTTTCCAAATATATTTTAGAAAATTTGAGGACTAAATGGTATGGTCTGTTACTATACATGTGATATCAAGAGAAGATAGTAGAGTATTAGGCTCACTCAATGATAAAATGTGAAAATGACAAGGACATTTCAAAGCCATATATAATCCTAAGTAGTGAAGTTAGTGGAGATTGTTTCAAAAGCAGATTTAAATTATGTATAATTTGTGACTTTTTGGATTATTTTGTTATCAAAGCCCTGTTGCAAGACACTATTTTATTCTAAATAACACAATTTGGTGTAACTTGATTTATCCCAAATATAATGCAATTTTTAAAATGGAGTCCAATATATTAGACATTATATGATTTGTGAAAACTCATGTGGCATTTAAAAATGTGGAACTGGAGCTGAGTTCCACAAAGATGACATCAAAACAATTTAACATGCTGTTAGATAATGTTATTAAACATTTGTTCAAGTTTGTTTGAAAAAAACACTATGGACTTCCTGTTGAGGCTCTAGGCTCTGATTACATATCACATGGCATAAGGAGATAAAATTGTAAATGAACTAAGAGCAACAGTGTCTGGACAGGGGAAAAAAGATTAAATAATCTTGTTTTGCTAAATCAGTCTGATTTTTTTTTTTTTAATTAGTGTCTATAATCCATGGAAATAGGGCAGTCTTCTGTTTTCTGAGCCTTGTTGTGTCACTGTTGAAAAACAACCTACAAAGAAACAGATTTACAGAAAATCCAATCAAATGAATGATTTAATATATATCTAAAATCCAAACAAAACAATCATTATTACAGCCTTTAGCCTCTAATTGACTTCTAATTTTGCTAGGAATTAAAAGGCAAGTGTAATAGTTACTGTGTGTGTGTGTGTGTGTGTGTGTGTGAAGTATGGGGAATTTGGGAGAATTACTGCCTCTTGTGTAAGGTTTTGCCAAACCCTTTTAACGCGGCTTATCCACATTTGGTGTCTTCCTGGCACTTAACTTTTACCTGAGGCTCCAAGAAGCTATAGAATTCACAGAGGACATAATAAACCATTTGGGCAGATGGATAAAGCAGATTGATAATAACTAGTGAGTTTAGGGGTGTCTACCCCAAACATGTAAGATTTCTCTCAGTAGAATGGGCAGATGGGAACAATTTGTTCCAACCTCATGAAAGTAGCTGAAGCAGAGCTGTGGAGAGCTTAGAGCTTGGTTAGACACTGAGTTTACCAGGGTCGTCCAGTGCATCCCAGGCCAAAGCCATTTGTCTAGACTTGTCTTGCCCCTCGATTTTGATGACTCCGGAAGAGACAGTGAAGCTGATGACTTTGTACGATCTGCTTCACTTAAATTCAATTCACGTGAAAGTTAAAACGTCAGGCCTTCATGTCACTGGTCCTCTTCAAAAATGAAGAACAAACTGTACATAAATACACAATGCACACACACAAATTACACCAGTTATATAATGCGTACATATATTAGTTTTATAAATAGAAAATGTACATATACACATATATGGTTAAAGATGTATATATACATATTTCTATATACTTTTGTGTATATATATATGTATGCTTTTGTATATATACTTTTGTGTATATATATATGTATGTGTGTATAGATAGGTAATAGCCTACATAAAAAAAGTTGGTGCGGTCTGTATATTGTTATTTCCAAAGATTAGCACATTACTCAGAAGCCAACCTGCATTTGTGTGGTATGAATGTATATGGTTAGCTTATATAAGTTCCATTGGATCAGAGCTTAATTACATCTCCCTCTCAGGATTATAGAATATCCCTAAGGGTTTAGGGGATAATTCTCAAATTCTTCTGTTTTGATTCCCACTAGTATACTTCCCTTCCAAAATTATCAGTTGTAGAGCAATTTGGTCACTAACCCCTAAGTAATTATTTTAAGAGAAATATTTACTAAGTATTATTAAACTTGTTAAAAACATCCCTCTCCCTAACCTCAAACATCTAATACTGGACTATCCTGCAAGTTCACACAGAGTCCAGGGCAAAGTGGACTCCAGCTTAGAAAATACTTGTGACAAAGTGGTAATTCCCAATTCTTGGTTGGAAGTCCTTTTTTTTCTCTTAGTAGGGTGCTCAGGAAAATTCCTTTAGTCCTGGTGTAGTTTCCTTCCTGGGCTCCTTATGGTTTTTTTTTTTAAGTTTGGACTGTCCTTGGTTCCTGACTCCAACATTATTGTAAATCACTGATATCTTGGGCTGATGAATGCTTGATGGGAAGATGGGAAATCCAAATCCCCTGGACCTTCACATTCTCCACCTCCAACCAAGGAGGAGAGGAGGGAGTAGGAAAGAGATGCTATAAATGGCAAAACCTGAAACCTCGCCTTGTCCTCTCAGGGAGGATCCTTCCTCACAAGGCACTTTTCCTCTAATTTCTTGAAATCACTCCTTTCTCAACTCACTTGATAATTTAGAGAACATTCCTGTAGTTTGGCCAAGGACCTGATCAAAACTCATTTCTTGTAGAAAATTATTCTAGCTCAAAGACTTTTTAGCACTTAGTCCAAGGCCTTTAAGTGATTGATTATTGAAACAAGTGCTCACCTAATTATGGTATCAAGGCTTAAATGAGCTCTAACACCATCTTTACATATTTATATGGAATGTGTATGAAAAAGTCTGCAATGCCAAAATATAACTCCTTTTTAGTTAAGAATTAGTCTAATAGAAGTTATTCAACCAAATTCATTTTGAGGGTATATATGTAGAATATTAGGATGGTAGTCCTTTCCCATTAAGGTTTTGGGGAAGGGGTAGGGAAACAGGAAAAGCAAATTGCATAAATGAAAGAGAACATTGAATATTCTATAAATAAATAGTCTATAGAAAGATAACTATGGACCTTAGTAAATAAAACAATCTGTCTTTGAGTCAGCAATCTAATTTCCAAAACATCCCAAAATGTAGCTAGTTATCTATTGCATGTTCATAAAACTTTCATAATGTTTTTAAGACATTTTTTACATATTTAGTCCAATGAGATAATGTATATCAAGCTTAAAGTGCTGTGTAGTGTAATACCAGAGAAACTGAGGCAGACAGAGATTGGTTTTTAAATTTTAATGTGGAGTGTTTACGCTAGCTGCCTGAATGGGACTCTTGTCTAAAGCATTTGGTGCAGGGAATTTATATAGGGTTTTAGCTAACTAGGGTTTGCAAACAGAATATCCTACAATCTTATGGGGGAAACAAAGACATATGGGAAGGTTGGGAAGGGAAGGACACTGGGAGGATAGACAAGCCATAATTTCAGGAAAGGATCATATTTAATCCTGACAAGATAGGGGTTAAGATAAGAAGGTCTAGGGCAGGAGACAGTGAGGGGGAATTATCCTAGCAAGGATGAAGATAATGTACCTGGAGTTTACGATACGGTATGTAAAGGTGGTCAGAGCTTCAAGATTTTTTCCTGGGCTCTTCTTTTAACTGAATCCTAATGGCAAAGAAGTGGAGGAGGGGGAGAATTGCTCAACAGTAGAAAAAATATCATTATTTTTATTATTAACCTGTAAGTAGCATTTAAAGGAAATAGTCTCTTTAGAGTTAATATATTTTCTGTTTCTGTCACCTACAAGATTTAATTTATTTTTTTGTCTATGGCTTCTACTTCTTTATCATTTCATCTGAAATAAGAATCCATTTTGTATGCTGGTTGTCTTAAACTTTAAATAATCATCTTATTTAACTTTAATAACTTTGTAGTTGTCATATAATTGTCTTAAACTTTAATTAATCATGGTTATTTTCCTAATCCTCTTGCACACTGATGTGCTGGGATTCCCCAGAAAGTCAATTGAATGCTATTTTCCTCAGGGTTCTAGGAATAACTCTGAGGGTTTCTGGGTTTGTCGTTTGCATGTTCCCATTGACATATTTCCCCTTCTCATCCAAACCTATTAGCTCTTACAAAAGATATTTTCTAGGCAAATAAGGTAACAACAGTTGGAATAAAATAACTCCCCTCATTTCCTCCCAATACTGGGGATATACTCTCCCCCTGTATACACAAGATCCTTGGGAAGAATGAGTTTAAAGTAGTGAAAGACTTATGTAGCAAGACATAAATGTTGAGAAAACA
Source organism: Antechinus flavipes (assembly GCF_016432865.1). Classification (NCBI taxonomy): domain Eukaryota; kingdom Metazoa; phylum Chordata; class Mammalia; order Dasyuromorphia; family Dasyuridae; genus Antechinus; species Antechinus flavipes. Next base: position 592,601,073 of record NC_067399.1, on the reverse strand, counting down.
TGTGGCAAAAGGGTACTTCACAAATTCTGGTGTCTGAATATCTATCTTTGTGGAGTATTCCTTAAATTTTCATTAGTTGTAGCTCTCAGTCTTGGAGGGTCAGTATCTTTGTTGACTGTGCAACCAACACTTCTTTCTTCCTTGAGAGCACTGAACCTATCACTATACGCAGGTATCTGTCTTACCACATCTGTCGATAAAGGCTTCATCTCTCATCAGCACCTACTACTGAAATGGTCATTCTACTGACTCTGGTCACTCTGTGGGAGCTCTGATGGAACCTCCAGATCTCCTGAATTTCCTAGGTCACTTGATTACTCCCATCTTGAAATAATCCTTTGTTTAAAATTAGGAAAAGAAAATTCAAACCACGACACCAGGTGCTCGTGGATACATGGAAGCTGGGTGGGAGATAAAGCTTGTCTCCTTGTTACCTTTCTAGTCAAGAGGTAGGAAAACAGAGGCATAGTCTTTTCTAAAAAGAACCCAAACACATACAATATGTTTCTCCCTAAACTGTTTGGGTGTGTTATTTTCTATTTTTTTCAGTTTCATTTATTTTTTTATTTTAAATAAAAATAAAAATAAATTAATTATATATTAATATATTATAATTATAACTATAATAGTATATATTAATAAATAATAATAAATTTAATTTAATTTAAAATTTTCCCCAAAATTTCTTTGACACTATCCTTTTCTTTCATCATTTTCTATGCCACAATAATATTCCAGTTATGTCATAATTTGTTCCCGTTTTTCCAATAATATGGTTGGGATAGGGGGAGATATTTTCTCCTCTCCACTCTGAGAGACAAATCTTTCTCAGAGAATCAGTTTTATGTGATAACGCAGGGGTTTCTTCACCCCTTCCACTGCTCCCTGTAATCATGTTGATTAGGGTAACTTCTCTAAAAAAACCAAGAAGGTATACCAAAGATTTCATTGTCCTCCAGGTCTAAAGCTCAAACTATCTGTTATTCAGCTCCTTGGTGGGCTCAGACAATATTTATTTGGCTTCCTATCTCAATTTTTTTTAAACTTTTCACTTTCAAAACATACACATAGATAATTTTCAATATTCTCTCTTGTAACACCTTGTATTCCCAAATTTTTTTCCTCCCTTCTCTGACCCCTTCCCCTAGATGGCAAGTAAATTCAATATAAGTTAAACAAGTGTAATTCTTCTGTATGTGTTTCCACAATTATCATTCTGTGCAAGAAAAATCAGATCAAAAAGAAAGCAAAATGAGAAAAAAAACAAAATGCAAGCAAACAATAATAAAAAAGTGAAAATACAATATTATGATTCACACTCAGTCCCCACAGTTCTACCTCTGGGTGCAGATGGCTCCCACCATCATAAAACCATTGGAATTGTCCTGATTCACCTTGCTGTTGAAAAGAGCCACGTCTGTCAGAATTGATCATTGTATAATTTTGCTGTTGCTGTGTACAATGTTTTCTTGTTTCTACTCACTTCACTTAGCATCAGTTCATGTAAATCTCTCCAGACCTCTCTGAAATCATCCTGCTTATCGTTTCTTATAGAATAATAATATTCCATAACATTCATATGCCATAACTTATACAGCCATTCTCCAATTGATGGGCATCCACTCAGTTTCCAGTTTCTTGCCACTACAAAAAGAGCTGCTACAAACATTTTTGCACACATAAGTCCTTTGTCCTTTTTTATGATTTTTTGGGGTGTTTCCTATTCAATTAAGGACATAAAAAGCCCACTTGAAGCCAAGTCTGAAAGACTTAGCAAATGCCCCAAGGCCACAGAAATCAGCACACCCTGTTGTGTTGACCAGATGTATTTCCATATGGAGACAGGTGGGAGGTAGAGTACATCTCCCAGGACTGAGGATTGTATCTGTCTAAATCTTGGTTAGGTAAATCTCCTTTGATTAACTGTTGAATAACCTATAAATGTCTCTTTTCATTTCAATATCAAACCTAAGCTACAAAGGAGACCAGTCTAAGTCAAGTATAGCTCACCTCACTACAACTCTGGTTCATCACTTGATTGAACAGTTAAAAGACTGATTAACTTTGATTTGGCGCTCCATTTTATACACCCAAGAGAGTACGTGTGATTATTTAGTCAATTATATGTGACATCACCTGCATTTCTACAAATATTAGAGCACTTATTATTATTATTTTTAAATTGAATAAAAATTTGTTCTGTTTTTTTGTTTAATTTATTCAGCCATCTGGTCCTTTTGTGATTCATTGTATTTATTGAGGTTGAAAGGAAAAATCCCTATTTTTACATATATGGGAAAGATGTGTGTTTAATGCTTAAGATATAATTTTTTTAGGTAAGAATTGGTCTTTTTCCTCGTGTGTGTGAATGAACTTGAATTAGCAACATATCCATAATTCTACATCTATGACATCTGGAATCTTATCCTTTCTCATTACTTGAAAAGGCATTACTTTAGACACTCATCCCCACTTCCCTAGATAGTGCAATAACCTCTTAATTCTTCTATTAGCCGAAGGCTTCTCCCTCTGTTCTCCAAACCATCTCTCAACCCTCTACTCAATATTCAGTAACTGTTACTCCTAAGATCAATTATCAATTCCTGTAGCATTTAAGTCTTTCCTGCCATTCTAGTCTTCATATAGTTTATTTCCTTCCACATACTCATCATTCCAGTTCTACTGTCTTAATATTGTAGTGGCTATCCTCTATGTCAGCTAGGTGTAGAGTGGATGGAACATCAAGTCTACAGTCAGGAAGATGAGTTCAAATCTGCCCTCAGATACTTATTAGCTGTGGGATCCTAGACAATTCACTTTACCCTGTTTGCCTCATTACCTCATCTGTAAAATGGGGACACATTGAAGAAGGAAATAACAAACCATTCCAGTATCTTGCTAAGAAATTGCCAAGAAAACCATCAGCAGATCAAAAACTGGTCACAACTGAACAACAGCAAAATCCTCTATTACCAGAAAGTACTCACTCCACACCTTTGCTTACTGCCTGGGAGCCTTCCCTGACCCTTCCAATTACTATTATTCTTCTTGCCTAACTACTTTCTATTTAACAAAATAAAATTCTTCAGAAACTATTTATTCTGAATGTATGTTTATATCTACATGCTGTCTCCTCCAAGCTATTGAGAGCAAAAATTATTTCATTTTTTTTCTTTGTTTCTCCAATGCCCGACAAAGTGCTTAGCACACAGTAGATATTTAATAAATTAAATATTGGTTGAATATTTCCAAGTTTTATTTATGGGTTTTCATTTTATGCATACAATCAACTTATTCAAGTTCAAAAGTACTCAAGGATCTTCTAAAAATCCTGCACAGAGACATAAATAAGAGGATAACGAGTAAAAAAAAAAAACATTGTCACTTCTTTACTTTGACATTTCTGTTTTCTGAAGGACCTCATAACTAGAGGGAATAGAAACCTTGGGAAGACTTGCCACAAAGGAATAATAAAGATGACAAAAGGTTGGATAAGAAACAAGAAAAAAATTAAAGGAATTCAGATGATTTTGATTGGAGAAAAGAATGTTTTAGTATGAATCTTTTAAGCAAAAAAAAAAAAAAAAGATTTTTATATAAAAGAGGTGACCAACTGGTCTCTGTCTCTAAGAATATGAGGAATTTGGTTAGACAATGTCCAGATTCTTAAATGTTGACATGACTTATGAGTGGGTGAGGTTAGGGGAACTGATACATTCTTCCACTTCTACCTTAAAATAAAGTAGGATGTATTCCAGATAGCTGAGACTTTAAGATCCTTCTTAAAGGTAAGGGGAGAGAATAGATGGTTTTTTTCTAGGTCCTTTCCATCCCCAATTATAATTACCTAATTACTGATTAATATCAAATATTTTGAAAGCATACGCGTAAAACCACACATTATTTTAAACATCTCACTTATTCACATGTCATCAAAGAAAATTAGCCAAGAAATTCTTCTCTATCTTTCCTAAGGCTGATGACTTTTATATAAGAAATTTGTCTTTATTCCAACTTATGTCTTGGTACATTTATAGATATGCATTTGACTTTAAAAAAAAAAGTAGGATTCTGACAAAAAAGAGTTGAGAAGTCAGAAGTCATCAGAAGTTCAGCACCAAGATTTTTTTTTTTTTTTTTTTTTGTCACCATTTGAAATTCCTGAACAAGGGGGAACAGATGGTTTCTAACATATCAGTTGCACCAAATAAGCCAATTTGAGAGAAAAGGATATAGATCCCTTCAATGCTGATCTATGTCTAGGAGAAGGGGTCAGGTTAGGTAAGTATCATTCTCAGCCCTAGACATCTTGTTAAGATCTCTTTCCTGTCTCTTGCTATGTAGGAATAAGGAAATCTAAGAAACTGATCAAGATGGCTTTAAATGTTGTTACCTTATAGGAAAAACAGTTTAAATAGTTTTCCTAAGATTTCTTTTATTCTATTCTATTTTTCAGACAGTTTACATATTTAAATTCACTAATATATATTGTTTGGTAAGAAATGATCAACAGGATGATTTCAGAAAGGCCTGGAGAGATTTACATGAACTGATGCTGAGTGAAATAAGTAGAACCAGGAGATCATTATGTATTTCAACAACAATACTATATGATGATCAATTCTGATGGACCTGGCTATCTTCAGCAATGAGATGAACCAAATCAGTTCCAATAGAGCAGTAATGAACTGAACCAGCTACACCCAGCAAAAGAACTCTGGGAGATGACTAAGAACCATTACATTGAATTCCCAATCCCTCTATTTTTGCACACCTGCATTTTTGATTTCCTTCACAGGCTAATTGTACACTATTTCAGAGTCTGATTCTTTTTGTACAGCAAAATAATGGTCTGGACATGTATACTTATTTTGTATTTAATTTATACTTTAACATATTCAACCTGCCATCTGGGGGAGGGGGTGGGGGGGAAGGAGGGGAAAAATTGGAACAAAAGGTTTGGCAATTGTCAATGCTGTAAAATTACCCATGCATATATCTTGTAAATAAAAAAGCTATTAAAATTAAAAAAAAAAGAAATTCACTAATATATTTTGGCAATAAACTCCAATGGTCATTTGATTTTTTTGGTTCTACTTTGAATAAGATGGGAGTAAGAAAGAGTGAGTTCAAATTTTGCCTAATGTCCTTATATCTGTGTGACAGTGGACAAAAACCTAACTTCTCTGGGCTTCAGTTTCCTTATATGAAAAGTAAAATGGGTGGATTCAGTGCTGAGCCTTTCAGCTCTAAATTTATCATCCTTATGAGATAAAGTACCAATAAGAGAGTGACCTAAAAAATAATATTAAGCAACTTCAATATTTGATAGTCTGCACACTCAGGGAATTAATATTAAAAAGTAATATACATGAAACTACAGCAAATAGACAAAGCAGCATATAATAATATATTACTGTAATGCCTTGACTTCCCTGAATTGTAATGCCTCAGTTTCCCTGAATTATTATGCTATACCGTGAATAAATTATTGTGGCCACCCCTCCCTTCCTTACTCTATTAAGCACTGGTTATTCTCATATTCCCATAAGTCATACTCCATTTGGCTTATCTCAAATGTTTGGGTTTTGCTCACTAGCTCCTGATCCAGAATCAGTCTCCTGCTTCCAATCTTCTTGAGCCCCAACCTGTCAGGACAAAAGTTATGATCCTTCCTGAAAATATGATTTACCCAGTATTCTCCCCACTTGCCTTTGTTTCCCTTATAGCTAGAGCCTGTGTTTTAATTATTAAGGGTTGGACATCTTTTAGACAAGAGTCCTGTCGGACTGGCTAGCCCAAATTCTCCACTATTAAAATATTAAAAACCTAATCTCTGTCTTGCCTCAGTTTCTCCAGCATTACCTTTTATTGTGTAGTCCAGACTCTTCAGGGTAAAAACAATTCAAAAAAATCTTCCTGGAAGGAAGTCTGTTAAAAGTTGAACTTAAAAACAGGTAAGATTTAGATAGGTAGAGAAAAGAGGATAGCTTGCAATATCAACATAAAATTTAATTCAAATTAACTTTAAATCTTATTAATAGAAAATTACTTTGAGAAAATTTTAATTTGTGAAATTTTTTTTCAAGGAAAAGGATGAATGTGATGTAATGTGATTTTGGGGTCTCCTGACTTAGGGGAGCTTCTGTTCTAATGGATCAGTGGTCCTGGGTCTTCTGGTTTTGGAATCTGCCTCAGGAAACTCATAGATCCAATCTACCTTATTCTGATCACTCCTTAGCCAGATAACTTCTAGCTTCAGGAAACTCCTACAGATCAAACTATGAGACAATAGTGAATAAGACCACACCAATTCATTGCTGACTGATAATCTTGTCAGTAATAATCTGGTAAACCAAGAATCACTCCTTCTGAAGATCACTCCTTCCTACCTTGGGCTGTAGAATTAACATATTGATGACTGAAAGTTACCATAAGCAAGTATTTGTGCATAAACTATGTGCTGGGCACTGTGTATACTTTACAACTATCTCATTTGATTTTTCACAACTCTGAAGGTAGGTATCATTTTACAGTTGAGGAAATTAAGGCAAACAGAAGCTATTGGACTTGCCCAAGATCACACAACTATAGTAAATATCTGAGTCCAAATTTTAACTTAGGTCCTCCTAATTCCAGATCCACCATTCTATCCACTATACGACTTATCTACCTACATTCTAATGGTTGGAGACAGAAGGTAAATAATTACCTACATACATGATACTGAAAAGAAGGAGGGTAATCTTAGAAAAGGCTCTAGGAGTTGAGGAATAGGGAAAGATCTCCTGCAGATGGATTAATTAATTTGAAGTCAGAGATTTTAGAGGGTGGAGGTGAGAATGAGGAACATTCTCAGCATATTTGAAATGCTCTAAGATACATAACAAAGTACATTTTGTCATACAGGACATGAAGGAATAATAGAACACATCTTTTCCTCTTCTAATTTCTTTTTTTTAATAGATTTTTTTTTAATTGATTGACATAATACCTACATTTCTCTTGTATCCCTACTCTTTCCCAGGCCCAAAGAACCTTTCCTTATAACAAAGAATTTAAATGGAAAAAAAATCCTCCTCTTAAGTTCAATAATTCTATGAACTTTTACCTACAACTAAATCATACCCATATCAAAGTTCCAATGAATAGTTTGGCAAGAGAGAAAGTTTTCCACTCAGTCACATTTAAAATCAGTTCTTTATCAGCAAGCTTACAGAGACTAGATTGTGCCACTTCCCAATGTGACTTCCCAACAAACCAAACTGTATCTGCTTTGTGTTCAGCTGCTTTTTGTATGTTTTGCACAGGGAGTAAGAATCCAAAAGTTAGAAAAGTATTCCAAAAATAATGAGGTCTCATGGTATTAGAAATTATGCAGCCAGAATTTTCCTATCAATTATCATTATGGGTTGTTTCTAAGACTTTATGAGTAATGGATTCCATCACTCCATCCCAGTCATCTTGCTACCCACTATGTTATTGCATCATCTAGGGGCTCTTCTAGAGATTATATCCTAGGAGCTTATTCTATCTAACTTTGTAACTTTCAGCTTGGAGAACGCTTGTCATGATTGATGAGTTAATGACCTAAAGTTCAGGCAACTAGACCATCATATCTAGTGGGCCCCAAACTACCAGACACTGTTTTCAGCCTCTATCCCATTTATGTTACCATTTGTCTTGTTGCCATAAGCTTTATCCCCCTTTTTTTCCCTCCACATATTTCTCTGGAAACTACAACAATTCAATACTGACATTGCTTTTGAAAAAGGCACGTGAATCCACTCCACAATGGTTCTCCTCACCATTCCTGTGACTTTTCTGATGACAATATATTTTTTAGCCATCAGTAATATTAACCCATTGTGTTTGTTTTAGAATAAAAGGACAAAATGCAATATCTTTTGCATTTTTATCCCAATGCTTGACACATAATAAATTCTTAATAAATGTTTTTCATTCATTTATTTATTCAGTTTTTAATGAAATCATAAATTTTATTATGTTCAGTTTGAAAATGTATATTAAATTCAACATGGTTATAATAAAAGTGAATTTTTTGTGTCTCCTGAAATTCTTTTTGTTTTCTTTTGTTTTCATAATTTTTCTTTGTTTCACCATTTAATGTTTTATATATAAAAAAAAACTTTTGAAAATGTTAATTAACTTTAAATTTGGTGAATTGCTTAAGGATATTAATATTTAGTTTGCAGATGTTTGATCTGCTGTGAGGAAACAAAACACTGACAAAATTTTTATACTGTCTGACTGAGTCAATGTGATTTCATTCTCTTAGTTGCATTTTATTCTTCTCTAAAATATATTCGTTTTCATGAATTTCAGCATTTTGAACTAAAGTCTTCTTACTCCAAATGTAACATTTTCATTATACTATTTAAAATCTGTCTGCATATTTCAACTATGCACAGGAATACTAAATACATACTTAACAGGTGTCAGTAACAGATAGATAGCGATACTCCCTAGCACAGAAAACAGCTTCACAATTTGGGAAGCATCTGTCCCCCTTCTTATGAGATAACTTTTGATATATGAGAATTGCTTGTGTAAATTTTAGTATGGGTGTTGGTATCAATTTATCTGAAGAGACACATAGATCACCTCCAGACCTTCCTTTATCACTAATAACCTTACTTATTCCCAAATGACCCTATAGTGCTTAAGATAATTAGACTTAGATACTTTTTGCTCAGTCATTTCAGTCTGTCCAACTCTTCCTGACTACATTTGGAGTTTTCTTGGCAAAGATACTGGAATGGTTTGCTATTTCCTTCTCCAATTCATTTTATAGATGTGGAAACTGGAGGCAAATAGGGTTAAGTGACTTCATCAGGGTGACATAGCCAGTAATTGCCAGTAATTACCTGAGGCTAGATTTGAACTAAGAAAGGTGAGTTTTACTGAATCTAAGCTTGGAACTCTATCCACTGCCATTTAGATGCCCAATCTGTTTTACTACTATTTTAGTTTCCAATTACTTTTTGGTCTATTTTCCCCTAGCTTTTTGTGGAATGAATTGCATCATGATCTGAAAAGAATGCATTTACTATTTCTGCCTTTCTGCATTTAATTTTGAGGTCTTTATGCCCTAATATATGGTCAGTTTTTGTATAGGTTCCATGAACTGCTGAGAAAAAAGTATATTCCTTTCTGTCTTCATTCAGTTTTCTCCAAAGATCTATCATACCTAACTTTTCTAATATTCTATTTACCTCTTTATCTTCTTTCTTATTTGTTTTGTGATTTGATTTATCTAATTCTGAGAGTGCAAGGTTGAGATCTCCCACTATTGTAGTTTTGCTGTCTATTTCTTCTTGCAGCTCTCTTAACTTTTTCTTTAGGAATTTAGATATCATTCCACTTGGTGCATATATGTTTAGTATTGATATTGCTTCAGTATCTATGCTATCCTTTAGCAAGACATAGTTTTCTTCCTTATCTCTTTTAATTAGATCAATTTTTGTTTTTGCTTGATCTGAGATATGATGGCTATCCCTGCTTATTTTACTTCACCTGAAGCATAATAGATTCTGCTCCAGCCTTTTACCTTTACTCTGTATGTATCACCCTGCTTTAAATGTGTTTCTGTAAACAATATATGGTAGAATTCTGGCTTTTGATCCAGTCTGCTATCTGCCTCCGCTTTATGGGAGAGTTCATCCCATTCACATTTACAGTTAAAACTACTACTTCTGTATTTCCTGCCATCTTATTATCCCCAGATTATACTTTTCTCTTTCTTTTCCTCCTTACCCTCCTCCCCAGTATTAAACTTATGGACACTACTTGTCTCATGCATCTATCCCTCTTTAGAATTCCTCCCTTCCCCTTAGAGTCCTTCTTCTTTTCTTCTACCTTTCCTTATTATTTCTAAATTCCTTTCTATTTACCTACCCTTTTCCTTTTCCCTTTTCTTCTCCCACTTTTTAATGAGGTGAGAGATGTTTCTCTGTAAACCAAATATGTCTAATGTTTTCTCTTTGAGCCAAATCTGATGAGAATAAGATTCTCAAACTTTTTCTCCCCCTCCCTTAATTCCCTCAGATATGATAGGTTTCCTTTGCCTCTTTGTGAGATGTAATTTTCCTCTTTTTACCTCTACTTTTCCCTTTTTTCTGATCCAATCCCCTTTCCACTTCTGATTCCCTTTTTTTATATTAACAGTAAAATCAAATTATACATGCACTTTTTATATATGCCTGTAACAGAAATACAGTTGTCAAGAATTCTTTTTATCTTTTTATGCTTCTTTTGAGTTCCATGTTTGGAGGTCAAATTTTATGTTTAGCTATAGTTTTTTCATTAGAAATAAATGGAATTCACCTGTTTCATTGATTGTCCATCTTTTTCCCTGGAAGAAAATGCTCAGCTTAGCTAGGTAGTTTATTCATGGTTGCATTCCAAATTCTTTTGCCTTTTGGAATATCAGATTCCCTTCGATCCTTTAATGTGAAAGCTGTTAGATCCTGAGTGATCCTTATTGTGGTTCCTCAGTACTTGAATTGTTTGTTTGTTTGTTTGTTTTCTGGCTGCTTGTAATATTTTTTTTCTTTGTCTGATAGTTCTGAAATTTAGCCATAATATTTCTTGGAGTTTTTATTTTGGGGTCTCTTTCAGAAGGTGTTTGATGAATTCTTTCATTGGCTATTTTACCTTCTGATTCATGACATCTATGACAACAGTTCTTTTGATGATTTCCTGAAAAATAATGTCTAGGCTCTTTTTTTCATCATGGTTTTCAGGGAGCCCAATAATCCTTAGATTATCTCTCCTAGATCTATTTTGCATGTCTGTTGTTTTTCCAAATAGATATTTAAAATTTTTTCCTATTTTTTCTTTTTTTTTCTTTTTCTTTCTTTCTTTCTTTCTTTCTTTCTTTCTTTCTTTCTTTCTTTTTTTTTGGTTTTGCTTGACTGATTCTTGGTGTCTCATTGAATAATTCATTTCAATTTGTTCAGTTCTGATTTTTAATGAGTTATTTTCTTCATTTACTTTTTTTTACTTCTTTTTGTATATGTCCAATTGAGTTTTTAAATGAGTTGTTTTGTTCTATGGAATTTTTTTTCCATTTCACAAATGTTTTTTAAATGAGTTATTGTCTTTTTCCAATTCACAAATCCTACTTTCCTGGGAGTTCTTTATCTTTTCCAATTCACAAATTCTGTTTCGCTGGGAGTTCTTTACCTTTTCCATTTCACATTTCAGGGAGTTGTTTTCTTTTTCAAATTTTTCTTTTAATGAATTATATGCCTTTTCCATACTCTCTTGCAGATCTCTTTCCTTTCTCCATTTTTTTTTTGCTCTCTTTTAAGATCTTTTATAATTTTTTCCTAGAAGAGCTTTGTGTGGTGGGGACCAGGTTACATCCCCCTTTGGGATTTTGTCTGGAGACTGTCTCCTCAGGGTTGGAAATCTGCTTTTCTTCAGTATAGAAGCTATCTATAATTAGAGCTTGCTTTAATTTTATACTCATTAAAAAAAAAAAAAACTGTGGGGTCTGCCTTTGGGGCAAGGAGGTTCCCAGCTTCCTCCACAGAACAGGGACAGATGACAATGGACAATGGCTGTCATGCAAACAGGCTGCAAAGAATGGCCATGCTGCAGAAGTACAGCTGCCCTGGGAAGAGCAGCCACGCTTCAGTGTGACTGCGCTGTGATCCTGTTGAGTCACTCCCATGCTGGTTGGGTATGGCCAGGTCCTGTGAAACTCTGGCATTTGGGGGTACACTACACCTTTTGCATTTGTGTAACTTCTCGGTTGATCTACTGCTTTGCAACCAAAGCAAAACAGCCAACCCATGGTAGAGTCCTTCCTGCAAATTCTCCACCCGTGGAAAACACACCTGCCCCCATCTGCCCAGTTTGCACTAGCCTCCGTGTTCTGCCTCCCTGCATACACTGGCCTCCTCCTACCTGATCAGCACAAACCTTTTCTGGTGATCTTCCAGATTATTTTTGGCTGGTAATTTGTTGTACACCCAATATTTGTGGATTCTACTAGTCAAGCACTATTTCAAAGGCTGAATTTGGTATTCAGTAGTGAGGGTAGAAAGGGACCTTAGAATGAAGCATATGTCCTCTCTGCCATCCAGTTTTATTGCTATTTAAAATTTTCTGTTTAACTAAATCTTATTATTTAATTAATAGAACTACTCTATTCCCTCTCACTTTCTGCCTCACTGGAAAAAAAAGAGAAAAAGGAGAAACAAAACTCTTGTAACAACAACAAAAAAAAATTCCATTATTGGTCACGTCTAAAAAATGAATATATTGGGGCAGCTAGGTGATATAATGGATAGAGCACTAGCACTGATGTCAGGAGGACCTGAGTTCAAATCTGACCTTGGACACTTAACCAGTCCTAGCTGTGTAACCCTGGGCAAGTCACTTCACCCCAATTGCCTCAACCAAAAAAAAAAAAAAAAAAAAGAAGAAGAAGAAGAAAGAAAGAAAAGAAAAAAGAATATATCTCATTCTGCACTGAGTCTATCATTTCTCTATCAGGAGGTGAATAGCTCATCATTTGTCCTTAAAAGTTCTTAGGGTTTTCAAAGTTGTTTACCTTTATATATTGTCATTATTATATAAATATGTTTTCTGATTCTTATTTCATTCTTTATCACTTTTTACAAATCTTTAAATTGTTTTTATAATATTGATGTTGAAGTTTAAATTCATCTTCTGATTTTCCTCATTTACTCTGTAATAATTAATACAAATGTTTCAATGTATCACTAAAATCATCTTTTTCATGATTTCCTAAAGCACAATAGTATTCCATTATCTTCATATACCATGGCTTGTTTAGTCATTCTTTAAATGATTACCTTAGTGTCTGATTTTCAGCTATAAAAGCTACTGTAACCATTTTTGAAAATATAGGATCTTCATTATATGCGCAACAACAAGACTATACAATGATCAGTTCTGATGGACATGGCTCTCCTCAACAATGAGATGATTCAAGCCAGTTTTAATTGTTCAATGATGAAGAGAGCCATCTACACTCAGAGAGGGGTCTATAAGAATTGAGTGTGGATCACAACATAGCATTTTCACTCTTTCTGTTGTTTGCTTTTATTTTTGTTTTCTTTCTTAGTTTTTTTTTTCCTTCTTGATTCAATTTTTCTTGTGCAGCAAGATAACTATATAAATATTATATATATATTGGATTTCACATATTCAAAATTATCCATTTTCTTTTCTGTAATCATCTCTATATCTTTTTGACCATGATCTTTCCCTCTATTCATAGATCTGAAAGATATTTTCCCATTTTTCTTTCATTTGTTTATAATATGGCCTTTTTAGTTTGGTTAACATATTTGTGGTCTAAACCTAAACTCTTTAATATTGCTGTCCAATTTTTCTATCAGTTTTTCTCAAATAGATAGTCCATATCCTAGTAGTTGACAGCTTTGAATTTAATTAAGTATTAAGCTACAAGTATTATTTGCTTCTATATATTTCATGATCATTTCTTCTCAACAAATGAGTAGTGTATATATATATATTTACTGATACATTGGTTTCATGACATATTTTACTTCAATATGTGTATACACAAATCTATCTATCTATCTAAATAGATAGATAGATGGATGGATGGATAAATTTGTTCCAGAGGTTTTCTATCTAATTAGGAATGTGCTAGTCAGCTATAACATATTTAAAACAATAAATTGTTGAATTTTTAGTACAAACATTTATACAACAGAAATTGTCAAATACTACAAATCAGGACTTAATTTATTATTTTGTTGATTGCATAGATTTAAAGTGATGGAGAAAAAGTTAATAATGCAGATTATATTTGAAAGTAATGTCTCATGCAATTTTTTTTTTCTTAAGTCATTTGTTAAATATTTACCCATATACCACAGTGACTATGTATGGTAGCTTAGAAAATGAAAATTCTTCATATACATGTGTTTTTACTCATTGTAAAGATTTAGGTCAAACTCTAGAGTCATTATTGGTCTCATCGAGAAGGCTCCATAATATTCTAAGGCGTGATAATAATCATCACAATTTCAATTTTTTTAAGTGAGGCAATTAGGGGTTGAGTGACTTGCCCAGGGTCACACAGCTAGGAAGTGTTAAGTGTCTGAGACCAGATTTGAACTCAGGTCCTCCTGACTTCAGAGCTGGTGCTCTATCCACTGCATCACTTAGCTGCTCCTCATGATTTCAATTTGGAAAAAAACAGCATCTATCTCACTCCAGTATGTAGGTAGTAGAGTAGATAGAGTACTTAACTGGAATTAGAAAGACTCAAATTTACATTGTCTCAAATTTACAATTACATTGTCTTAGTGTGACTGTGAGCAAGCTGTTTAATTTCTATGATTCAGCTTCCTCAAATGTAAAATGAGGAAAATAATAGCATTTATTTCCCAGCATTGTTGTGAGGATCAAATAAGATAATATTTACAAAGCTTATTTCACTGCCTGTCATATTGTTGTTCAGTATTTTCATTTTAGCCTCTTTGTAATCCAATTTTGGGATTTTTTGGCAAAGAAACTGAAGGGGTATTTCTTTCTTCAATTCATTTTAACAGATGAGGAAATTGAGACAAACAGAATTTAAGTTATTTGTCCACTTTCACATAACTAGTAAGTGTCTGAGGTCAGATATGAACTCAGGTCTTCCTAACTCCACACTGGATACTCTAACACTGCACCAATTTACTAGCCTGCATATTAAGTGCTTAGTGAATCTGTTTTACTCTTTCTTCCCTGTGTTGAATCTTTAAGACAATAGTGAACACCATTGGTGAGCATAAGTTAGATGAGCCTGTTATAGACTTTCACTTATACTAATGATGATCAGTTATCCCTATTGAATTTATCTTTCAAGGAATCTTAGGCAAATTTCCTCTACTGGGAGCCTTCACAATGGTATTTTGCTCTACCAAGTCAAATGCTTTTAATTTATAGTTAACAAACAGTAAATACAATGGGTTTTTGTGTGATAATAAAGATGTAAAATTTTGTTTAGGAAATCCTGCCTGATGTTTTATAATGCTATCATTGTTTATGCAGTTTATATTCAGAAAAAGTTTATGCAGATGGGAGAGTAGGCATATGGTTTGGCAATTATCGATGATCTGTTTCTTTGTGTGTGTGTGTGTGTGTGTGTGTGTGTGTGTGTGTGAGTGTGTGTGTGTGTGTGTGTGTGTGTGTATGTTAATAAGGTCAAGATTTTTCAGTGTCCTTGGAATATTATCCTGCTTCAGATACCATGAACATTGATCATTCAGTGCCCTCAATATTCTATCACCTTCAGCATAGACTTCTTCCAGTACATTTAGTTTGTTCAACTATTTTTTCTATCTTTTCTAAGTACCATTTCATTTCTTTTGGAAAGGCAAATAGAATAGTAATGTTAGAATACAAGTATGATGGCTCCATTTTTCTTGATAGTGAAAAAAGTTTATTATAAAAATATTTCCCAATCTTTTCTTTCTTTAGAGTTTCCTTTTTTTTGGTGTCTTCCTTTCTTTAGTGACTTCTTTTTAAATTTGTTCCTCACTGTCCTGAAGAGGACTTGTTAAAATTGTATTTCTTGTCAAACTTTCTTTTAACTCTTTTTTTCCCTCCACTAATTCATTGTTTTATAAAATGATACTGCTCATCATTTCCCACAATCTTTCTCCATAAGATTTTACAAACAAGTTTATATTCTAAACCAGTGTTGCTCTTGGCTGCTATATACCTCTCTCCTTGGCAAGTAAGTCAAATGTTTGCTGACTAAGGTCTCTCTTGTTCTCTTTATTATGGAAATTATATTGGCTATCTTCCTATATTAAGTTATTCTAGCTGGTATCCTTTCATTTGTTTCCTACTTTTTGATACAACTTGTTTTAAAAGACCAAAGTTTTTAGTTGTAAGCTATATCTTTTCCATTCTTTTTTCTTCTGGCTTTGTATTATTTTGATCTTTTCTCTAACAAAATGGTATCATGACTGCATAAAGATGATGTTCAAGTGATACCTTTTTTAACAAATAATTTCCTATTGGTCAAAATATAATTAATTTCTTTGTTATATCATTTGGTCATCTCCAGGTCTTACACCTTCCAATTTTTTTCTTAAGTAAAGTATTTGTGGTTTGTAAATGTGAGAATTATTTGTGTCTACACATTTTTTCCTTTCTCAATTTCTATTTCTAAACCATATTTTAAGACATGTTTTGTTGCCCTCAATTATCCCCATCTTTTCACTGAATACACCAAGTCAGAGTATATACACTAATTTAATTTGAAAAATCTTATTAAATTCTCACTAGAATTCTCTCCCTCTTCATCCTCTTCAACAGATGTTGTTACATAAGCTGCTGATATTTACTGTGAGCACTGAAATAGAAGATGACCAAATGTTCCATGAAAGGAGGATGTTTTTGGATTCATGATGAAAAACTTTGCCAGCTTCTTTATTAGGCTCTCCAAAGAGAAGCTGTGAGCCATCTAATTACTTCCTCCTATCTTCTGGGTTCATGCAAAGTGAGAATATTAATATTGATGCATTTTAATTCCTCCAATATTTTATCAACTTGTTATCAAACATTTTTAATGCCAATAGTTATAACTTGTAGATTGTCTAAAAGTTATGCAATTCCTTGTATCCTCTTCCATTTTCCCTACCATTTTGCCATCATATCTAGTGTTTGCCAATGTTTCCGTTAATTTGATGTCTTCCCCATTAAATTGTAAGCCTCCTGAGGGCTCTGTGAACTTCTTGTCTTTAACTTCTTTTTATACCCCCCAGGGAATTAATATGGGTGCCCGGCACACAATAGGTTCCTTAATAAATATTTATTCTTTTCTTCCTCCTTCCTAGTACCCAGTAGTAATAGCTGAAGATATTAATTTTAGACAAGACCAAGAAATATAGTCTTCCAGAGACATCTGAGTGAGCTAAGCTATTTAGGAATGGAACAACAGATTGTTGATTACAGTCCTGGAAATGATTAGCTCCTCTGGACATGACCTACAATTCAAGAAAGGAACCAATTGTTTACACACTCAAGCACCACCAATATTTAGGATCCAGTCAGTTTTTCATTTGGACTTATTTTTGTACCCCAGACTTCAGTCCCTAAGGAATTAGTATCTTTGGTGACCATGGTGGCATTTCTTTATCATTTCCTGGCTTGATGAGAAATCATATTGTGAACCAATTTCCATCCCTTTCCTCAGATTTCAGTGTCAAGACAAATTTGACCAGCTGGTTTGCCTCACTGATAAAAAGATGGCAGCTTTTGCTTGTAAATAGCTTTGCCTGTGTCAGCAAGCTCATAAATTCATCTTTTGTTACTCTCCAATTCTCCAGCATTTACTTCAAAAGCACAGCTCCCTTCTCTAGCAGTGAGTTGCCTTGGTGATTAATCTTGATAACAGCTCTCTTTGATTTCTCATTTTAAATGTTGGTAAGACCTAGAAGTCTGTTTCAAGAGCTGCTGCTCACAGATAGATTTGAGTTTGGTTGCCATGAGGGAGCCGCTCTGAAGATCTTTCTTTAGTGAGTGAGCTTGGTCCAGAAGTAATTTACAAGCCTAAAAGGGCTTTTGTAATTGGTCAGTCAATACGCTTATATCAAGCACTTAGAATGTACCAGGCACTGTGCTAAGTAGTAGGAACACAAAGATCAAAATAAAATACTCTGCCCTTAAGG
The DNA here is from genome assembly GCF_016432865.1 of Antechinus flavipes. NCBI lineage: Eukaryota > Metazoa > Chordata > Mammalia > Dasyuromorphia > Dasyuridae > Antechinus > Antechinus flavipes. The sequence continues at coordinate 592,583,374 of NC_067399.1, read as the reverse complement.
AATTTACAGTTGATCAGTGAAAACCACATGTATACAGAGAAATAATATAAAATAGATACAAAGTAATTTTGGGGAAAGTCAAAGAAAGACCTCAGGTAGAAGCTTGTCTTTGAGCTGAAGTTCAAAGGAAGATAGGAATCTGAGAAGTTTAGGGGAAAAGTGCCTTCTAGGTATGGAAAATAAACTGGATGTGGGAGATGGAATGTCAGCAAGGAAAATGGAATATGCAGCAAGAAACTAAGTATTCTTAGACCACGGAATCTACAAACTCCAGGAATAGAGTCTGAAGTCAGGAAGACTCATGTTCCAGTGTTCAAATTTGGCCTCAAACACTGACTACCTGTGTAATCTTGGGTAAGCTGCTTAACTTTATTTACCTCAGTTTCCTCATCTGTAAGATGAACTGTTGAAAGAAATGACAAACATTCCAGTATCTTTGCAAAGAGAACCCCCATGTGGTCAGACTTGAGAATCATGAACATTGGTAATTGATTGGAGAGAGATTACGGAGAGTTGACGTTTGAAATAAGGAGGCTAATTAGGAAGCTTTTGTAATAATTCAGAAGAAAGGTGATGAGAGTTTGAGATGATGATGACGATGGTGATAACAGTAGCATTTATATGACACTTTAGGTTTGAAAAGCATTTTATCTATGTTATTTCATTTGATCCACATAACAATCCTGTGAGGTAGGGGTTAATATCATCCTCATTCAATTGATTAGGGAAAGTTCAAACAGCTTGCCCAGAGTCACAGAGCTAGTAAATATCTGAAGCAGGGTTCAAACTAAAAATTTCTGACTCCAGGTACAACACTCAATCCACTATATTATCCAGCCTTCTCTAACTATGATCACACTCAAGTGAATAGAGAGAAGGAGATAGATGTGAGAGATTTTATGACAGTAAAATTGACAAGATTTGTCAATTGATCAGACCTCAGTTGTAAGAGAGAAGAAAGAATCAAGGATGACTCTGAGTCTATGAACTTAGGTATCCCTAGGAAAGTGAGAAAAAATGATGGATTTGGAGGGATTTGAAATGCCAATAGGGTCTCCAGTTGGAAATGTCCAATCAGCAAAATGCAAAACTTGAGTTCAAACTAAAGAAGAGGTATTGGACAGAGCCAATATCAGGAGGTTGTAGAAGATTAAGAAGGTATAACCAGACCAGAAGGAGAAGGAAAAAATAGAGCACCATCATAAAAGCTTCAAAGGGAAAGAATTTTGAATGTACCTTGAATGACGCTTGGGGAAATATATTATTACCCTATCAGAGTAGGGTTGGGGAAGGTCCAGCTTATGAACCATAGGACGCCCACGAGCTAGAAGCTAAATACAACAATCTCCCATTGCTTAAGTTTTATAATTTGATCATTTTGTATAGTCCTATGAATGGTATTATCAGTATCTAAATGGCCTTTGGTAGAAAAAAGGTTCCCCAACTCTGCTATAGAGTATGATTAGTGAAGCATTAAATCTCAGTTCCTTATTTTCACCATTACTAGTTTATTAATGTGTGCCTATTGCTTGATAATTAAAGGTAGATATGTTGATGTATTATAGATTTAATGATAAATTCATATAGATTTTTTTTTCTTTCCTACTCATTTCAGTCAAGTATTCAGGTACTGGTCATACTGATCCCTCATCTTTCTTCCAACTTTGGCCATCATCACCAAAATGTTATATGGCAACCAATGCCAGTCTGCAAATTGATTCCCACTTTCTTTGTTCACATCAAAATGTTTAAGTGGCAGGTGCCAGATGAGTCCTTGGAAGGAGGAAAAATCTCCATTACTTAAATGGGCTAAAAATGTTTTCTTATGAAAGTAAGACCCTTAGGTGATAAAATGTGACTATCTTTTGAAATAAAGCACATGTCTATGTCATCTGTTTTGAAGGTATCCAGATGGCTTCTACTGAGGAATGTTCAATTCATTCATACAAGAATGTTTTTAATTCTTCACGGGCTAAAATATCTTTGAGTTGAAATCATCCCTATTATATTGCAAGATGATTGAAGGCAAAGATATTGAGATTGTTCATCTTCACATTCTTAGCACATAGCATAGTGCACTTTTTGACTTTCAATACATATTTAATTGAATGATTTAACTGAAGGTATGTGAAGACTGAGTGAAAATGATACTTGGTATAGTTTAATATATATGTATAAAATATATAAAAGATACTGTTCTATTTGCATAAAAGGAACAGAAGTCTCTTTACTCATGAAACTCATTAGCTAATTAATGCCTTTGGGTATCATTGTTAAGCTCAAGGAATAAGTAGATGATGTAGCCCACTCATCTGAAGGAAGAAAGGGGATATGTGTATAGAGATAATTGGAGTGACTTATGACTTCTTCCTTGGTGCTTTTAAAAATACTTGAGGTCTACTTATTCTAAAGTAATGAATTTTCAAAAAGTACAAATATCTTGGTCAGCTTCAACATAAAACCACCTAGCCCCTAACATTTCTTGGTGGTTAGATTCTTTGTGTTATAGTTTGACTGAGTGCGAAATTTTGTCTCTTTTCCTAGACATATCAAATTCAAATATCAAAATGTGTATGTGTATTTTTCTGCCCTCAGAGAATTTCCATTCTAGGAGGGGGAAAAATAAACAAACAAATAAATAAATTATATATATATATATTACAAAATAAATTCAAGATATTTACACAAAATAAATTCAAGATAACTATGAGAGAGACTAGCAATTTCCTGAAGGGTTTAGGAAAGATTTTATGTAGAAGAGTGCACTTGAATTGAGCTTTGAAGGAAATGAAGGATTCTGGGAGGTAATAGCCTGTTCTCCTATGAAAAGGTACAGAGATGGAAAGAAGAGCATAAAATCAGCTTGGCTGGATCAAGGAATGCATGAAGGGGTACAATATATGTATGTATTTGTGTGCATATATATATATATATGCACACATATACATACATACTTATAATAAGCCTAGAAAATTAGGACTTTAATGATTTGCTAAAATTTGTACTTTCCTGGCAAAGCCTTTGAAAATTTTGATTCTATGCCAAGAAGAAACATTCAAATAGGAGTTTAGTAATCCTTTACAAAAAAAGCTTTTAAAAACTTAGAATAGATTCAGTCACATTCCTGAAACATTGCAAACATATATTTGTTCAGATGTTGCAGGAGAAAAGAATCTTTCTGCAGGATTAACATCTAATTAAACAAAGATAGACTTTTAGGGAAGCTAGGTGGCACAATGGATAGAGTGGTTAGAGCTAGGTCTGGAGTCAAGAAAACTCACCATCTTGAGTTGAAATCTGGCCTCAACTACTTAGTAGCTGTGTGATCCTGGGCAAGTCACTTAATTCTGTTTGCCTCAGTTTCTTCATCATTCTAAAATGAGGTGGAGAAGGAAATGGTGAACATGCCAGTATCTTTGCCAAGAAAACCCCAAATGAGGTCTCAAAGAGTCAGACATGAATGAATAACAAAAAAGACATTTAAATACTTAGCTTCCCCTTTCAGTAGAAATTTTCTTTGCACATAATAGAGTCATCTTTTGACATTTATGAGTAATTAAGACTTTAATAGCTTGTCAAAAAGTGGGGGGAGGGAAAGAGGGAGGAAGAAATACTGCTTCCTTCTCTTAAGGGATCCCAGATCTGAATTTGGTTTTTTTGGGGGGAGGCAATTGGGGTCAAGTGACTTGCCCAGAGTTACACAGGTAGGAAATATTAAGTTTTGGGGGAGAGGCAAAAATATTGCAGTGATATGTCATATCCTTTTCTAGTTCATTAAATCTTATAGAATTTTACTCTGATTTGGAATGCATTCTTGACTTGAGTGAATTTTGTGCAGAGGCTCTTCCCTCAAAGAGTTGAAAAACATGTTTCCATTTTCTCTCAATATATTTGAATCTTGTTGCTTTGGAATATTATTTTAACAGTGCATCTTGATCTTTGCAAAGAGAACCCTAATCCAGTGTCCAACTAGTTGACTATTTTATTATTATTATTATTATTATTATATATTATTAAAAGTCTGTGTGGTTAAGCTTGATAAAACCAAACATTATTTTTATCTCTGTGTAAATCACACAGGAGTTTCTGGGAGTTATGATCTAAGGACCAGCAGAGATAGTGGAAGTTCCAGGGATTGTGAATGTATTAGCAGGATGTAGTAGCTTGGATGATATCACTTTATATTGAGATAGACTTGTTTATAAATTGTTTTCCTCACAATAACCCTACAAGGTGGGTAAAGCATTATGCCCATTTTATAGATGAAGAAATTGAAGGTTAATGATCTGTCTGATACCACATAGATAGTGAGCATTAAATGTGGGATTTACATCTATGTCTGTTCTCTTAGGAAAGATTATCATATAGCAGAAAGAGCAATGGTACTAGAATCACAAAACCCAGGGTCAAATTCTGTCTCTGATGCTTGCTATCTTTGTAACTTTGGGCAGATCATAACTTCCCTGGGTCTCAATTTTCTTAACCTATAAAATGAGAGAAATAAACAAGATGGCCCTTACAACTTCAGAGCTATTTGAGTCTAAGTTGTTTCTCAGTAATCTTGAGAACTTGGCATCTGGGAATAGCCAAAGGTTAGAAAACCCCATATTTTTTTCCATTGTATCCATTATTTATTTGTCCCATCTTTTAAAATTCATTCTTTATGAGTATAAGCAGAATGAAAAAATTGCTACATTTGTTTAACATTAAACCTAATTAAAGATCCAGAGAGATGATTATTTTAAATAGCCAGTTGGGCTATAGAACTGAATGTTCAAAGAAAAAGGAACAAATGTCAACAAAGTTTTATTGATATCTGGAGTCTAATTTACTTTGTGGTAAATGAGGTTTTGAGTCAATGAAAGAATGTTTTCATGAGACCAATGAGTGAGTAGGGTGAAAAATAATACTCCATTGTCTGATATGTGAAAATTTATAAAGGAATGTGTTGATTAATAGTTGGTCTTTTATTTGTTCTGATTTCTTCTTATTGATGTTTTGCAAATTTGCTTAAAAAGTTTCTCTTATATGTTACTTCCAAATTACTTCTCCAAATTTTATAATATGAAAATATATAATATGCTAAAGATAGAATAGCATGCTTGTATTGAGATCTTGTTTGGGGGGGAGGTTCTGTTGATTCCCATTTCACACTGTTTCAAGTTATTTCATACTGACAACAAACTTACTAGTTTGTTTATTTCTTTGCTCAAAAGAAGCTAGTGCTTCAATTGCCTGTCATTCAATCTATGTGGGTATTCCTGTTGTGGTAGATCATAGCTTCTCTGTAATATAGTAGAATTCAAGTCAACCATTATTTATTTGGCACAGAGCTCTCTCCTGGTATTTCAGATACAAGAAAACAACACATACATTCAAAAAAGTCTTTGAGGGTTGTTGTGGGCAAGAAAAATTAATCTCCCTTCATCCAAATGGCTATGAATGGGATCCAGCCATTCTGGAGAGCAATGTGGAACTATGCCCAAAAGGCTATCAAACTGTTCATACTCTTTGATCCAGCAATGTTTCTACTGGGCTTGTATCCCAAAGAGATCATAAAGGGGAAAAAAAGGCCTACATGTGCAAAAATGTTTGTGGCAGCCCTTTTTGTAGTGGCCAAGAACTGGGAACTGAGTGGATGCCCATCAATTGAGGAATGGCATATGAATAATATGGAATATTATTGTTCTGCAAGAAATGATCGGGAGGATGATTTTAGAGAGGCCTGGAGAGAACTGATGCTAAGTGAAGTGAATAGAACCAGGAGAACATTGTACACAGAAACAGCATTATGTGATGATTAATTCTGATGGATGTGGCTCTTTTCAATAACAATTGATTTAGGCCAGTTCCAATGGTTTTGTGACAAAGAAAGCCATCTGTATCCAGAAAGAGGACCTTAGGAACTGAGTGTGGATCACAACACAGTATTTTCACTTTTTTGTTGATTTTTTTGCTTGTTTTCTTTCTCTCATTTTTTTCCTTTTTGGTCTGATTTTTCTAGTGCAGCATGAAAATGTGGAAATATGTATAGAAGAATTGCACATATTTAACATATATTAGATTACTTGCTGTCTAGAGGAGGGGTTGAGAGAAAGGGAGAGAGAAACACAAGATTTTTTGTGGGTGAACATTGAAAACTATATTTGCATATACTTGGAAAATAAAAAGCTATTATGAAAAAAGAAACCCCTTTTTAACAGTATCCCCAGTAAGAGGTTATTCAATCTCTATTTGAATGCCTTCTATGACAAGGAATTCACTGTATCAAAAAGAAGCATTTGAGAAAAATTCAATTGAATGTTTGACATTGTAAACTGCCTATTTAATCTCTTTTATTATAATGACTTTATTACTACTTACTGATTACTTTTCCACTAAACCCATGTGTCTGTGTTTTCAGACTTTGCCAACATTACTATTATTTGTAGGCATCTCAATTTATTACTCACAAACTGAAATTATATAATCCTGAGATCTAGAATTGACAGTTTTATCTTTGAGGAAATTGTCCACCTCAAACTAGATTATGGCAACCTTTGGGGAGGATTTTACAGGAGAAAAAAATCACTTTATTCTCAGACTTTTCCTTCCATATTTTTAGGTTATCTTCCAATGGAAACACTTGTCTTTGTCATATATTTAGCCCTTGCCAGTCATGCCATGGTGAAAAAGAATAATGTCATATGAGTTTTCTCTTGTACCTGGAGAAACACAGTAAACATAGACACTTCTTGAATAGTTTGGTCTTCTTCCCCATGAGGCTAACATACTAACAAAGTATCATACATACTTGCAAACAAGTACAAGTATGCAGCACCTGAGACCAAGGTATGAATGCTGCTTTGCTATAACCAGTGCTATACTTATTCCCTCCTCTTTTATTTTGCCCTTGAAAACTGCATTTACCTAATAATAGGAGATAAATCTAACACATCATTAATATCATCTTTTCTCTTTAAATAATGTCTGAACACATATGTACAGAAATGCATTCCATCATTTCCACTTCATTTCTCTCCATCAATATATTGGTCATTTAGTCAACTAGCAATTATTAAATATGTGCTATGTGTTGGGCATTGTGCTAGGTACTAGGAGTCCTTACACTCAAGGAGGTTACAAACTAATGGGGACACAACATGCAAACAATTATACACAAACAAGATAAATTGAAATTTTCAGTAGAGCAAAGATACTAGTACTAAGGGGGATCAGAAGCAACCTTTTTTGGAAGGTGAGACTTTACTTGATACTTGAAGGAATCCAGGAACAGTAAGAGGTAGAGATGAAGAGGAAAAAAAAATTGAGACATGAAGCACACATTGAATATCTTATGTGAGGAAAAGAAAGGAAGTCCTTCTCAGAGTTCATATGGCATTTTGCTTACATCTTTGTTATGTATGCTCTTATACACTTTTAAAATTCAAGTTCTATGTGTATCTTTTATATTCTGCTCCAAAAGGATAAGCTCCATGAGGGCAGGAATTGTATCTCATCTAAACTTTATATATCTTTGAACACAATATGCATATAGTAGGGATTTATTAAATTTTTCATAGAATCCATCATCTAAAAAGTTGGATGAACTCAGAGGTCACTTATTTTCAATCTATTATACAAGTACAGGTATATCCTCTAATATCATCCTGGACAGGCAATCATTTAGCATCTTTTGAACTCTGTACTGACAGGGAACTCCCTTCTTTCAGGGCTACCCATTCCAATTTTTTTGACAGCTCTAATCATTATGAAGATTTTCATATATGGAGCTGAAACCTACCTCTCATAGCTTTTGCCCATAATTCCTAGCTCTGTTCTGGAGACAAGGCAAAACAATTCTAATCTCTCTTCTGTGAGATAGCCCTTCAAGACATTATCTTTTTCTCATCTTCTCCAAGTTAATTATGTCCAGTTATTTTAACCAATATTCTTTTGGTGTGGTCCCCAATCCCCTCAATGTCCTGATCACCCTTCTTTAGATATTCTCTATCTTATCAATTTCCTTCCTAGAGCAGTGACTCTAGAATTTGGGGGACTTGATTTCAAATCCAGCCTCAGATACTTGACACTTACTAGCTGTGTGACCTGGACAAGACATTTAATCCCTACTGCCTTCCCCCCCCCCCAAAAAAAAATAAATAAAACTACTATCTGGAACTGAATCAAGATGTTGTCTGAGAGGAGAAGAATAGCTTGGGACTTTGACCTTCTTTTTAGAAATACAACCTAAGTTGTTGTTTTGACTGCCCCATGAATATGCTGTCAGCTCCATCATATTCCATTCATAAAGAATAAGGAGAAAGTCTTGAAACACTGGTAAAATAAAATACGTTAAAAGTTAAAGTTTAGGATTAAGAAATGAAAGAGGCAGAAGTTTTGTAGATAACTCAGAAGGTTCATATTTATATATCATGAATTTAAATAAAGACATGTTTATTTAAAGTTTTAAGTTGCAAATTCTATCCTTTCCTCCTTCCTTGCCTTTCTCCCTCCCTGAGATAAAAAAACAATCAGATGTAGATTATACATGTGCAATTATGTAAAATATTTCCATAGTAGTCATTTTGTATAAAAAGATTCAAATAAAAGAAAAAATGAAAGTGAAAAATAGCATGTTTTAGTCTATATTCAAACAATATCAGTTATTTCTCTGGAGGCATATAGTATGCTTCATCATTAAGGGCTAATAATAATTAGGGACAATCCCTAGAGACTGTCTTGTATCAAAGTATTATTGAGAATAGTTAAATCATTCATTGTTCTTCATCAATAATATTCTTGTTACTGTATAAAAAGTTCTCCTGATTCTCTGTTCATTTCATGATGCATCAGTTCATGTAAATCTTTTCAGGTCTTTCTGAAGTCATTAGGTTTCTCATTTCTTAAGGCACAGTAAAATATTCTATTACAATCATATACTGTAGCTTGTTTAGTCATTCCCCAAATTCGCACACTTGATGGCATCACTTTGATTTTTTTTCTTTTTTTTTTTAATCATCATTTTGATTTTCAATTCTTAGCCACCCCCCAAAAAAGAGCTCCTATAAATGTTTTTGTGCATATAGGTCCTTTTCCCTTTTTTAGATGTTTTTGGGATATAAACTTAGCTGTGGTACTGCTAGATCAAAACTATGCAGTTTTATAGCCCTTTAGGCATAGATCCAAATTGCTCTATAGAATGGTTAGAGCAGTTTACAACTCAACCAAGAGTATATTAGTGTCCCAGTTATTCCATGTCCCCTCCACCATCCAACATTTCTCTTTTCTATCATATAAGTCAGTCTGATATATGTGAGATGGTACTGTTATTTTAATTTGCATTTATCTAATCAATTGTGATTTAGAGCATTTTTATTTGATTGTAGATAGTTTTGGTTTCTTTGTCTGAAAATTTCCTGTTCATATGCTTTAACCATTTATCAATTGGAGAATGACTTGTATTTTTATAAATTTGACGCATCCTCTATATATTTGAGAATTGAGATCTTTATCAGAGCTACTTGTTGCAAAATATTTTCCCAGTTTCTATCAAAATTATCTACTCTCTATTTTGTAATGTTCCATACATCTTCTTGGGTCCTAAATGCTTCCCTTATCTTTTATTAATCTAATAGATAAACTATCCCAAAGTCTCTTACTTTGCATATGATATGTGTAAATCATATATTCATTTTGACCTTATCTTGGCATGCTGTGTGAGATACTGTTCTGTATCTATTTTCTGCCATACAGTTTTGCAGTTTTCCTAACAGTTTTTGTCAAGTAATAAGTTTTTGTTCCAAAAGCCTGGATTTATCATATACTAAATTACCATGGTCATTTACTATATGATAATTGAAAGCTAATCTATTCTACTGATTTACCACTCTTATTTCTTAGCCAGTACCATCTTATAATGCAATTTGAAGCATGGTATAGATTACCTTTTTCATTTTTTTATTGATTCCCTTTAAATCGTTGAGTTTTTGTGCTTCCAGGTGAATTTTGTTATTATTTTTCTTAACTCTATAAAATAATTTTTGATAGTTTAATTGCTATGGTACTGAATAAATAGATTAATTTAGATAGAATTGCTACTTTTTATTATATGGGCTTACACATTATATATTATATTTTTATTAAATTGCTTTGGCTTACCTATGAACAATTAATATTTTCCCAATTGTTTGGATTTGGCTTTATTTGCATGAAAAGTGTTTTAATTTTACCAATCTATATTTTCTAGGGTCATGACTTCTTTCATTATAACTGTCTATACCTTCTTATCTTATGGTAATTTTATCATTGTTTTTCAGAATCCCTTCTATAAGGAATTCACCTAATTCATTGGGCTTCTTTTCTGGTCCTTTTAATAGTTAATGGGACCTACTGTAACACTTGGGCTTCTAATCACTCTCAATATGCAACCTGTCAAATATCCCTTTTCCATTCCTACATGTCTTTGACTTAATGACATTTCTAAAATGCAAGTTACATTTGGTAATTTGCTGTAGTCTACTTATAGCCACCACTTTGTTTTTCCCATCACTTTTTAAATCACCCACAATTTTAATTTTTCAGAGACTGTGATGTTTCATCATTCAAAGTCATATGAAGTCACTAGAAAAATATTAGTATTAAAAAGGTGGGTTTTTGTGTAAGGAGTAGCTTAAATTTCATTGGAAATACATCATTTGGCTGCTAGTTTGCAGGAGGACAGAGTTTCACTGGTGGAATTCCTCAGGATTGAAGCTTTGCTGCAGGCCCCTTGCTGTGAAACTGACTGCTGTTGCTCTTGGACCTTACTTCCCTCCCAGCCCAGTGAGACAGAACTTTTCTACCATGCCGGGAAGCTTCCCTGCTTCTTAGATAAATTCTGAAGAGGTTTTTTTGTCTGGAGGGGAATTTGGGAGGGCTTCAGAGAGTTCCTTTCTCACTCAAACACCAGAAGCCTCATGAATTCTTTAAGAAGGCAGTAGGATGGCACTAAATATTGTGAATACAAGTAAAATGAACTACATATTAATATATACTTAAAAAACAGATGACTTTACTAGTGAAGTAGTTACATGCAGATCATTTGATTTTGTTAAGTAAGACATCATCAAATAGGGCAAAGATCAAAATCAAAACCAAATTAGAAGAAAGAATAAAAGTGTGTGTGAGGGGAGAGATTCTATGATATTACAATTTTAATTGGGCCTATTTAAATAAACTGTTGAATCTGAAAGATGAAAAATTATAAAGGTTAATGTGTTGACTCTGGAATTCAGTGAATGGAAAAGATAAACCCAGAAAAATTTTTTATATAAAACAAAAATTAACAGGATCATTTTATAAGCATCTATAGAAATAATTGAAAGGGGGAAAACAAACAAAAACCAGTTCTCACTCCCAAAGGGATTAATGGTAGAGACTATGCAAACAACTATGTATTCCAAAAAAAGCTATGTACAAGATAAATTGGAGATTAACTGAGGGAAGACACTAAAATTAAGAAAGATTGGGGAAAAAATTTCTGCTTCAAGATGCAGTTTTTGTTGAGATTTGAAAGAAAACAGAGACAGGGGAAGGCAGAGATAAAGAGTACCACTCTTATTTCTTAGCCAGTACCATCTTATAATGCAATTTGAAGCATGGTATAGATTACCTTTTTCATTTTTTTATTGATTCCCTTTAAATCGTTGAGTTTTTGTGCTTCCAGGTGAATTTTGTTATTATTTTCTTAACTCTATAAAATAATTTTTGATAGTTTAATTGCTATGGTACTGAATAAATAGATTAATTTAGATAGAATTGCTACTTTTTATTATATGGGCTTACACATTATATATTATATTTTTATTATATTGCTTTGGCTTACCTATGAACAATTAATATTTTCCCAATTGTTTGGATTTGGCTTTATTTGCATGAAAAGTGTTTTAATTTTACCAATCTATATTTTCTAGGGTCATGACTTCTTTCATTATAACTGTCTATACCTTCTTATCTTATGGTAATTTTATCATTGTTTTTCAGAATCCCTTCTATAAGGAATTCACCTAATTCATTGGGCTTCTTTTCTGGTCCTTTTAATAGTTAATGGGACCTACTGTAACACTTGGGCTTCTAATCACTCTCAATATGCAACCTGTCAAATATCCCTTTTCCATTCCTACATGTCTTTGACTTAATGACATTTCTAAAATGCAAGTTACATTTGGTAATTTGCTGTAGTCTACTTATAGCCACCACTTTGTTTTTCCCATCACTTTTTAAATCACCCACAATTTTAATTTTTCAGAGACTGTGATGTTTCATCATTCAAAGTCATATGAAGTCACTAGAAAAATATTAGTATTAAAAAGGTGGGTTTTTGTGTAAGGAGTAGCTTAAATTTCATTGGAAATACATCATTTGGCTGCTAGTTTGCAGGAGGACAGAGTTTCACTGGTGGAATTCCTCAGGATTGAAGCTTTGCTGCAGGCCCCTTGCTGTGAAACTGACTGCTGTTGCTCTTGGACCTTACTTCCCTCCCAGCCCAGTGAGACAGAACTTTTCTACCATGCCGGGAAGCTTCCCTGCTTCTTAGATAAATTCTGAAGAGGTTTTTTTGTCTGGAGGGGAATTTGGGAGGGCTTCAGAGAGTTCCTTTCTCACTCAAACACCAGAAGCCTCATGAATTCTTTAAGAAGGCAGTAGGATGGCACTAAATATTGTGAATACAAGTAAAATGAACTACATATTAATATATACTTAAAAAACAGATGACTTTACTAGTGAAGCAGTTACATGCAGATCATTTGATTTTGTTAAGTAAGACATCATCAAATAGGGCAAAGATCAAAATCAAAACCAAATTAGAAGAAAGAATAAAAGTGTGTGTGAGGGGGAGAGATTCTATGATATTACAATTTTAATTGGGCCTATTTAAATAAACTGTTGAATCTGAAAGATGAAAAATTATAAAGGTTAATGTGTTGACTCTGGAATTCAGTGAATGGAAAAGATAAACCCAGAAAAATTTTTTATATAAAACAAAAATTAACAGGATCATTTTATAAGCATCTATAGAAGTAATTGAAAGGGGGAAAACAAACAAAAACCAGTTCTCACTCCCAAAGGGATTAATGGTAGAGACTATGCAAACAACTATGTATTCCAAAAAAAGCTATGTACAAGATAAATTGGAGATTAACTGAGGGAAGACACTAAAATTAAGAAAGATTGGGGAAAAATTTCTGCTTCAAGATGCAGTTTTTGTTGAGATTTGAAAGAAAACAGAGACAGGGGAAGGCAGAGATAAAGAGAGAGAACACTCAAGACATGAGGGAGAGCCAGAGAAAATGTCTGGAGTCAAAAGATGGAATATTTTGTTTGTGGAACAGCCAGGAGGCCAGTGCTACTGAGTATAAGAGA